>NW_014578983.1:11186-21186 GCF_000485595.1 Priapulus caudatus
CTTAATTTATTATTATTATTATTATTATTATATTATTATCATCATCATTGGTAATATAGTAGTATAGTAGTAGTAGTAGTAGTATTATAGTAGTAGTAGTAGTAGTAATATTAGTATAGTAGTATCAGTAGTAGTAGTAGTAAGTAGTAGTAGTAGCTAGTAGTAGCTAGTTATAGTAGTAGTAGTAGTAGTGTAGTATAGTATGTAGTAGTAGTAGTAGTAGTAGTATAGTGGTATTAGTAGTAGTAGTATTAGTAGTAGTAGTAGTAGTAGTAGTAGTAGTATAGTAGTAGTAGTAGTAGTAGTAGTAGAGTAGTAGTAGTAGAGTAGTAGTAGTTATAGTAGTAGTAAATAGTAGTAGTAGTAGTAGTATATAGTAGTAGTAGTATAGTAAGTAGTAGTCGTATAGTAGTAGTCAGTATGGTAGTAGTATAGTCTATAGTATATAGTAGTAGTAGTAGTAGTAGTCAGTAGTAGTAATAGTCTGCGCGGCTGTTTACAGATGCTCCTGACGAGATGGAACTCCGAGTCAAACTACTTGATAATTCATGTCGTATGACCCTCAACCAAGAAGTCTGCGTCAGCCAACGTGAGTGCATTCTACTCCGTATCTCGACATCTCTGTCAACAACTATACGCGTCGTCCGTCGCTTCGGAATCCATCTCGTTTAGTTTCAACTGCGCCAATTAAGCGTGCTTGTGTGCGTGCATGCACACACAGCACGCGCTCACGCACGCACCACGCACACACACGCAGCGCCACCGCGCAGCACGCACGCACACACACACACATACACACACAACCACACACACACACACACTACAGCACATACACACACTCATGCATCGCTCGTGGAAATTCAGCCATTATAAAGAAAGGCGAGCACGCGCATACGAGTTTTGCACCGGCACGCGTTCGTGAATGTTTGTGGCACGCCTATGGTGTGCGTAGGCCGAAGCAAAAGTTCTAAAATAACGGCCTGCATGTATCGCCTTTCAACAGTACATCGGCCATTTTCAGAACTACTCTCGAACTTCCATTCCCGTGCGCAAAGGCTGCTACCGGAATCGTCAATGGAAATGCGTAGTTTGTCAGATTTAATAAGCCATTCAGATGAGATTATAAACGAAAACCCAGTGAAATTCTGACATGGGTTGTCGGCTACATCAAAACCTGTACTTAAACGGTTCCGATACATTCTGTGGGCAATTCTACCTCTAATACGTTGTGGCAAAACTATAATCACGAATACGAGGATCACAGAGAGAGGTGTGTGTGTGAAGAGAGTGGGGAAGGGAGCCGACCGAGTGGAGACCGAGATGAGGCGCTCGGAGCGGAGGAGTGATAGAGAGGAAGAGGATTGAGGGGAGGGGAGAAAGGGAGCAAGAGGGACCGGAGTAGAGTCGTTATGATGAGAACGCAAAGAGAATTAGACCCGCATGGACATACTAAGAAGAGGCGAGGCGAGAGCAGTATGAGGCGGAGCTCAGGGAAAGAAATAGCGAAAGCGAGCCGAGCAACCAGAGTCGATGAAGACTGAGCGAGAGGCAAGACGATGCAAAGGCTGAGATCCATGTAAATGATTCGGAGAGGGCGTTGAGCGGCTCATAAATGTTCCACCCGCTCGCAGCTTCGGCAGCGTGATCTTTTGTCTTCAGTCGGCCACTACGGAAGAGCCCTCCCATAAGCAGAAAAAAAACTACGTGCTTAATACGCAGAACCCCGCGCACGTGGTTGGTGTGTAGCTCTACCACGGCATCAGGGCGAGCCCCCACACATGAAGTCGATATATGACCTCAATATTCACCCGGGTATTCTGCGTCTGTCACATTCACTACAAGAATCCACGTCGCGATGGATTTGTCAATAGACTCTCTGCATCATTCAGGTAACGCCAATTCGATATACCCCGCTTGGATACCCCACCAAGACTGATTACGCAAAGTCTACAGCATTTCCCCCAACGCCCGACCGTTCACTACGTCGCCACTATACGACTGTTATAGTTCACATAATTGTCTACATCGATGAATGTATCTTTATCCAGTACCATATCAAGAGCTGGATATTAATTGGTTTAGAGATAGACCATTTTTTGGTATCGTGTTTGAGTTGAGAATTGTGCATAGGATGACTGTCAGTATCATAAGCGCAAACGAGACTATCATAGATCTATAAGAGTTGAGACTCAACAATATGCAATCTGATCATTGATCAATTAGGCACTGTGTACTCCTTCTAATTCGTGACCTAACACATCATGTCAACGTATAAGCTCGTTGTGACACTAAGTTGCCAAAGAAGATCCATCGGACTACTCGATAAAACTTACCCAAATAGGGATATGTGCTTTTGATTAACAAATAATATTGCTCCGTTAGCCAGCCTCCGCGTAATCGATCAACACATTTCTCAGGTCTCGGGCGTCGGATTACGTGTATTTATGTAATAAGTCTCAGTTGCTGACGCTGCGTGTGGAAGCACGCTAGAAGCTGCTCATAAATCATATTAACTAGAATCGAGTATTTATCTATCACGGGCGCCTACCGACCTCTATCTAGACACCGTTAAATACATGACATCATGTGTGCTCACATCAGCTCCAAAGACTGCATCTCGTCTACACTGATGATGATGTAACTCCGTAGTTATAGCATAATGTAACAACTACTTATCTCACCACGTTCGCTAAGGTAATATTATGGCCCGCCAAGGACGCCCCTTCCCGTATTTTTAATCATTACACACTCCTCATGCCTACTCCGATGCGCAACACCAGAGAACCTACAACAAACGAGTAACGATCAATTCGCTATCACAAATGATATCACATACGAGTCCCACCAGCAACAAACAAAGACATAACAAGACATCAACAGCAATAAACAACAACAAACAAAACAAACATAACAACAGGAACAACAATAACAACACACAACAATAAACAACAACAAAAACAAACATAACCAACACACAAACAAGACAATAACAACAACAAACATATATTAAAAAACAAAATTAACAACACATACAACCAAAAAACAGATTGAAACCAAACCCCAAGAAGAGCAGTAAGACATGCAATAGCTGCTATAAACGATCTCATAACAAATATCAAAACAGCCTATACAGCTCTTCAGTCCGCCCAAACCCAAAAAAAATACCTTAACAGGAGCCTTATCTTTTACGCACCCCGAGGGCGCAACATCGGTCCAAGAATTATCTCTCTAACACTAGACTAATTGAACCGACCTAAATCCTACGAACACATGGACCAGAGAGCTTACGACTCACCTGTAATAAACACTCCAAATCTAGACAAATCTCACTTAGGCAAGTAAGCACAGAGTGCCGCCCAACACACCACCCAGCCAAGAATTAAGCGTTCAATGTGAACCACACATGAGTATTCGAGAAAGCTCAACATAAGGCCTGACTCACGCACAATAAAATTTGAAATCAGACCACATAATACTCATGTAATTTACTATTATATGAAATGCGCGGTCCAAGAAATCCTGTATTTCTCAAGCACGGCAAATTATTCGGGGTCTGGAAAGCCTCGTATTTACATAAAATACCGGATCTGTTTAGATACCGTATTTCTTGGGCCTCGTATTTTGCCTCGTGTGAACGCTAAATACCGGATTTCTTGCTACGTGTAAACGCTGCTAATATCGTGTATACGCTACGTATCGTCTGTCATTCGCATATAATCAAGAGTACATAATAGGAGATTATAATTTCCTATAATAATAAGAGGATATAATCTCCTATTATGTACTCTTGATATAATCTAATAGTTGATACCGACGCGTCTGTAACGACATTACCGATAGCTAGCTTCTAATAATTTCGTCACGCGCCATAGCTTACTGACAGTGATTCCAGCATCGAAAGGATTTATTAAGATCGCAGCGCGCCTCTCCCCACGAATTCTCATCTCTGAAGCACGTACCGGACTCTGGACGCAGTTTCGATTATATAGCCACAATTGCCCGTGCGTGTGAATGCGTGTATATGCAGGAACGTATATGGTGGCTATGTCGAATGAGAGCGATTCTTAGTCGCAGGGAGCAAGCGGTCCGCCGGTCAACCCTATCTTATAGCGATTGTTAAGAATCAGATCCGGGCATAGTTCGATTGCCACCGGTTGCCGTCCCGCTGTTTACCAAAATTTGCCGATACGACGCGCTGGCGCAATCACGCAGATCAAACTAATCGCTTTCCTGTGTGTATTCGGCGGAATGTCGTCCGTTGCCGCGTCCAGTCGCACTACGGAAGAGTCAATAAACTTGACGTGTGTGTAGCCCACAGATCAGCGAGGCAACAGTAAACCGATTGTCCAAATGAGTCAACTCATCATCATCATTACCTAGCGGGCCGTGAAATGTAAACGCGCTCACGCAGGCGTATATATAATATTTTACTGCTATTATTTGATAACCATTTTTTGTTATTAAATTTGCAGTAATGTGTAAAAGAAGTACATATCAAGTGAGCGGTGAATACTATATTCGCCCTATTGCTTAGTACTATTATCAGGGGTATCTCCCCCCGCTATTATTGTTCCCTTTGATTTACTCATCGCCGGTTCACCATCCTATCTAGTATTTGCGCTCGTCTGGTTGCTGTTGGTCACAGACGATGTGTGATTACTTTCTCATCGTTACCGCGCTTCCCTTGATACCTCTTGCTCATCCACACCGAGAACTACAACAAACATAACAACATGAACAACAATAACAACAACAAACATAACAACATCAACAGCAATAACAACAACAACAACAAACATAACAACAGGAACAACAATAACAACAACAACAATAACAACAACAACAAACATAACAACAATAACAATCAACAACAAACCGGTTGGAGCTGGGGTGCGAAGATGGATCGGAGGCGCTGCGGCATAACAACAGACAACAATAACACAACAACAACAACAACAACAAACAAGGCGACAGACGATGGCATGAAACAGCAAACAGCAGCCAGTGACAACCGATGCCGACACACAGCGAAGAAAACACATTCAACAGTAACATCACCACCAGCCCGATCATCATCATCATCATCGATCATCATCATCATCTGAAACAACAACAAGCAACAACAAAAAAAGAACCACCACCAACAAAAACAGAAAAGCTCGTAGTGAAATTGAGGGCATATACTCAATAATGCGCCCCTCGTCCACTCTTATTCCCGAGTGTATATAAACTTATTACTGCGTTTCAAATAGGGTTATAAAATGAGAATCAGGAAAATTATTTACGATAAATCGCAGAGTCAACAGCAATAACAACGAAACAGCAGCAGAAGCAACACAACAGCCAACAGGAAACCACCACAACATAAACCGCAGACAAAGACAAAACAATACAACACAATTGATGGCGTCACCAGATACTCACAATGTAAACATACCAGCAAACACCGTGTTGTATACCATCCGATATTTATTATGTCTTTTGTGAATGTAATGGTGCGATCGCCCTGCTTGCCTCGGCTGCCATACTTACGAACATGGGCTCCACGCGTGGTATGCCTGAGAGAAATTAAAGTAACAACTATAGCGACCCCTCTGGGAATTTGCAACCCAACCATTAGCTTTTTTAACAGCGTTCTGGAATAATACAGAGCCCGAGTAGCACGTCAGCAATCCTGGTAGATTTTAGGTTGCACATAAATATCCATTTGTGAACTTTCCGCTGCGGCGGGTTATTGTGAATCTAGCATGGCTTCATATTCCCGCCATCATTTTGTAGCAGCCGACAACTAAATGCCTGAGTGAATCTTTCAGCTGCGGTAACATTGATTAATCGATAGGTCTCACATGCACCTCTAGCAGCAGTTTTTATGTTTTGCTCTGGTATTAGTGTCTTTGTGTCGTATCTGGCACTAGTAAGATAATTCTGCTACATACAAAAACTGCCAATAGCGCAAAGTTTATCTTCGCGATAATATCTAATAGTTGGTAACGACGCGTCTGTAAACGACATTACGCTACTACTTCTCATAATTTTGTCACCGCGTCATAGTTACTGCAGTGAATTCCAGCATTCGAAATGATTTATTAAGATCGCAGCAGCGCTCCTCTCCCGCGACGAATTCTCATCTCCGAAGCACGTAACCGAGGAAATGTGGACGCAGTTTCGCATTATAAATATAGCGCCACAATTGCGCCTGTACCTCTTACAATACTCTGGGCATAAGTAGATATTCGCTACTTTCAAAAACTGCTAATGGGCAAAGCTTGATGTTAGTTGTCATAACAAATCGACACGGCGGCCCGCCATATTTCGTTATATTGTTCACACGTGATATAGCAAATACGATCAATATTGTTATAACGCTGATATTAATCTTATTCGACATTAGCTTTATAAAGAACTTTCGCTTTATTAGCTTCAGTTATCACTGATTTACATACGATATCGGTATTGCTATAGGAATTATTTTTATTACAGGCCCAACCGTGGGGCTTTGAATGAGATGGCGTGCGAATCCACAGACAGATTACTTCCGAATGTAGGTCTGGTTCTAATAACGGCACGTATGCGGGAAAACCCCACGTAAGCTATTATTATAGTAGTATTATTGTATCATGATTAATAATTTAGTAGTAATTATTATATATAATATTATTATCTATTATTATATTGATCATCATCATTGGTATAGTATAGTAGTATTTTTATAGTAGTAGTAGTAGTAGTGAGTAGTAGTAGTAGTAATATTAGTAGTAGTAGTATATATAGTAGTAGTAGAGTAGTAGTAGTAGTAGTAGTAGTAGTAGTAGTAGTAGTAGTAGTAGTAGTAGTAGTAGTAGTAGTATTAGTAGTAGTAGTAGTAGTAGTAGTAGTAGTAGTAGTAGTAGTAGTAGTAGTAGTAGTAGTAGTAGTAGTAGTAGTAGTAATAGTCTGCGTGCTGTTTACAGTTTGCTCCTGACGAGATGGAACTCCGAGTCAAACTACTTGGATAATTCATGTCGTATGACCCTCAACCAAGAAGTCTGCGGTCAGCCAACGTGAGTGCATTCTACTCCGTATCTCGACATCTCTGTCAACAACTATACGCGTCGTCCGTCGCTTCGGAATCCATTCGTTTAGTTTCAACTGCTGCAATTTAAGCGTGCTTGTGTGCGTGCATGCACACACACACGCGCTCACGCACGCACACGCACACACGCGCGCGCACGCGCGCGCACGCACGCACACACACACACACACACACACACACACACACACACATACACACACTCATGCATGCTCGGTGGAAATTCAGCCATTATAAAGAAAGGCGAGCACGCGCATACGAGTTTTGCACGCGGGCACGCGTTCGTGAATGTTTGTGCACGCCTATGTGTGTGGCGTAGGCCGAAGCGAAATATTCTATTAAATAGACGGGCCTGCATGTATGCCTTTCAACAGTACATCGGCCATTTTCAGAACTACTCTCCGAATTCCATTCCCGTGGCGCAAAGGCTGCTACCGGAATCGTCAATGGAAATGCGTAGTTTGTCAGATTTAATAGCCATTCAGATGAGATTATAAACGAAAACCCAGGTGAAATTCTGACATGGGTTGTCGGCTACATCAAAACCTGTACTTAAACGGTTCCGATACATTGCTGTGCAATTCTACCTCTATACGTTGTGGCAAAACTATAATCACGAATACGAGGATCACAGGAGAGAGTGTGTGTGTGAAAGAGAGTGGGGGGAAGGGGAGCGAGAGTGAGACCGAGAGGGCGCTGAGAGGGTGAAGGGAGAGGATGAGGGGAGGGAGAAAGGGAGCAAGAGCGAGTGAGTGAGAGAGAGAGAGAGAGAGAGAGGGAGATAGAGAGGGAGAGAGAGAGGGAGCGAGCGTGGAAAGAAAAGGGAAAGCGAGAGCAGACCCGAGGGGGAGGGAGAGCGAGAGCGAGAGGCAGAAGGAGAGCGAGTGGGAAAGAGAGAGGGCTTGAGCTCTAACGTTCACCGGAACGTGGTGATGTTTTTTGCTCCCAGCAGTAAAAAATACGTGCAACCAGTAACCCTCGCACGTGTGTGTGACCGCGGTGGCCCATGACCGATATATGACCACTATCCGGTAATTCCGTGTCACAATACAGATCCGGTGTATTTTATGACCCGTGAACGCACGCTATACCCTATACCACCATAAGACGATTACGCTGCACGATCTTTTCCCCCAGACTGGAATGCATTGTCCTATACGATTATTGTCCAGAATTGCTCGTGAATGACTCAGACCATACAGAGCTGGTATTGGGGAGAAGCGGTGATCGGTTGTGATTGGGGTGACATTTGTCTAGGGAAACGCTAGTATAGTGGATCACATATCAAGCTGATGCGATAATAGGCTGTCTGCCTTCTAATGTGAACTGACTACAGCTGTCAACGAATACTCTTGAGAAAAGGGGCTAGTAATCACGGGTACGTAAACTGTCAGTATAGATTATGTGCTTTTGATTAAAAAAAGGCTCGTAGAACAATGGTGACACGCATGCGTCAGGTTGAGAGTCGGAACGGGTTATTGAAGAAGCGGTGCGAGGCCTCGTGTGAAGCGTTGAACCGATAAAAATTATAGAATCGATGCAACAGGCTCCGACCACCAAAACACGTTAAAAAATAACAAGTCTCGACTATCACTCCAAAGATGCTTATCTACTGAATTAGTTAACCCGAAGTTAGCAATAAACAACTGCCACCAGTATAGGATATGAGGCCCGAAGGACGCCATGCCGTATTTATCCTTCATCCCACCTACCGGGGAGGTCATTCGCTTCTAAAGATCTTCATGGCCCCCAGCTGGGTGGTGATCATGAGTGCTTACGATCTATAACTATAACAGCTATATACGCTGCTCGTTCTTGCGCAGTAAATATCCTTCAGGCTTTCACGGTCCTGGTTGTTTAGCTTAATTAGATTGGACCGTATATAGAACAGATGGTAAGAGGCGTTTCGTACTTCCTGTAATAAAACCAACGGACAATTACTGGCGCGAGCGCAAGAGCAGGCAATAGCGGTAGTGAACACATGAGATTTGTAAGCCAATGTACCACAATAGAAATTTGATTAGCATAGTACTCATTTATTTATTTATTTATATATTTATTTATTTGTTTATTTAGTTATTTATTCAACATAAGCCGGAATTATATCTACTGAGCCATATATTTAGGTCGAAGTGAAATACCTCAATTTATCGTGCGTCTTTTTTTTCTCTGTCTCTCTCTCTCTCGCTCTCTCTCTCTCTCTCTCTCTCTCTCTCTCTCTCTCTCTCTCTCTCTCTCTCTCTCTCTCTCTCTCTCTCTCTCTCTCTCTCTCTCTCTCTCGCTCTCACTTTCTCGTATTATCTTCCCTAATGGATGCGGTACTCCGCTATAATAGTCATGTTTTTACTCGAGTCAGGTATGGATGAAACCATAGTCAGTGCACTTCGCAAACAGGTTTAGCGCACGTTCCTCACTCACAGGGCGGTAATACGCACCCTCTGCTATCATAACAGTTTTGCTGAAACGAGAATGATTCTCTCGGAAAAGGCGAGAGAGGCCTTGCCATCGGCTGAACGGTTTCTGAAATGGCGTTAGATCGACCCGCTGCGGGGAGAGCTCTGATCCCATTGTCGCTGTTTACGGTAGAGGCGAACCGCAAGCCGAAAAACAAGCATGTGTCGACTCTATTAGTTCGACATACACAGTCCGCGGGCGACGAATCATCCACGGGCAAGTTTAACCTAGCGGCGACTTTAGGTGCTAGGGGGACGGAGGGTCATGAATTCAAGAATGATAATCACCCCTGGGCATGCGTCTCGTCTTTCTCTCTCTCTCCCTGCCTCTGTGTGTGTATGTGTGTGTGTGTGTGTGTGTGTGTGTGTGTGTGTGCGTGTTTGTGTGCGCGAGCGTGCGTGTGCGTGCGAGCGTGTGTGCGCATGCGTGTGAGTACGTAGGCGAGGACGTAACTCTGTAAAACAACCGTTGGGATTT
>NW_014578983.1:26186-38686 GCF_000485595.1 Priapulus caudatus
TCTCGGTGCGTGTGATCATGGCTCGTGAACACTGCGCACGCTGAATTATGATCATTAGACACGATTCTGCGAGTCGAAAAAAATAACTGCGAAAATAAAGAGACCGTATAATAAACTTTGGTAATTTATAAACAGTGCTATCCCGGTTTTAGTGTATGTTGCACGTATTTGCTAGACAAGACTCGTGTTACTCGCGCCCCAATCGCGTTGAGCGCGTACGATCGTACTAGCAGCGTTAAGAAGCATACGCGTGGCGTGTGTCACGCACTTCTGTTTGCTCCTGAGGAAATCGGCACCCGAGCTACGTCGCTGCCTCGGCCCCGGCGATCATAATCTAGCGATTACTCTGGGCCATACAATAAAATATTGTTAGTTCGGGAGATTTACGTTGCAGAAATTGAATAGATTATGATGACGATCGCTTCTTGAGCAGTCTTCTTGAGCTGCCTAGCGCACTAGTGCATCCAGCGACGTTTGTCAACAGATGAATGCGTGCATGAACAATGACACGCGTTGCTGTGTCACCGACCCGATATGTCTCTCTAGCTCGCTTTACTCTCTAGTTACTCGCAGCATTTTAATCTTAACTGGCGGACGCGAGAACGTATATAGATAGGTACGCGGCCGAGCGCATGCTACCTGCACTATCGATATTAAATTGCTGTCATTCAGAAGCAAGAAGCGAGCGCGAGCTAGTGATACTGGATCATAAGCCCACCGCGTGTGTTTGCTCTGTCATTTACGAGCCCGGCTGATGGCTTAATTGTTCACGCTGTCTTCAATACACTGCGCAATGCTCGCAATGTCAACACAAGACTGTAATGAACTAGCGAATGCAAATAATATAATTTGTCTACTTAATCAACTATTGTATTGCGGAGTTAGCACATCGTAGTTATCTATAGTTTAACAAGTGAAATTATGGCGGTAGCGACATTCGACAGCACGCAACGGTAGCAAAGAAAACCTGTTTTTGGAGCCAAAGAGCAAAGCGGGACGGGGGACGGAGAAGAGCAGGCTTCCAAGCGATATGTAGATGCTAAGATTACGCCGGGACTGCCACGTACCAACAGTGTTTCTTTATTGGAATAGCCGCACTTTTCCCATGACCCGGCGAGCAACCGCCGCGAGACAATAATAAAAACGAACTTCTATGACGGACGAACTGTCGAAAAACAGCGAGCTACGGCAACCCACGCCGTTCTTCTCTCGAAGAAAATAGGCGCTCGTGGCTCTTCACATAGAGTGGTTTGCGCGCGAAAGCGACTCGCTGCAATAAAACGTCTTCAGTGCATTTGTTTATGTAGGTGTGTGTGTGTGTGTGTGTGTGTGTGTGTGTGTGTGTACGTGTGTGCGCGCGCGTGTGCGTGCATGCGTGCGTGGGTGTGCGTGTCCGTGAGCGTGTGCGTGTGTGCGAGCGTGAGTGAGTTGTGTCTGTCTGTGTATGTGTGTGTGTGTGTGCGTGCGTGCGTGTGTGGGTGTGTGTGCGTGCGTGCGTGTGTGTGCGCGCGCGTGTGTGTGTGCGCGCGTGTGTGTGCGTGCGTGTGTGCGTGCGTGCGTGAGTGCGTGTGTGTATGTGCGTGCGTATGTATGAGTGTGCGCGCGTGTGTGTGCATAATTTATGTATGTATTGTATAACTGTAGCTTTGCAGCGCAATACAACTGCCTAGCATTAGACAAAACTAATCAATTACAGCCGGACGTGCCAAGTTGCATGCGTCGCTTTCAACGTCAATCAGAACTCAGGGTGTAGATTGCGTGCGCATCGCTTTGTGCGTATAGACTATAGAATGTAAAATGTACAAAAAGTTGTACACGCGACACAGTGTAGAAAATTTACGAGATTCATCAGACGTGACAAGCGTTGCAAAACTCGATTGTTCTATTCACAACTGACATCTGTGTTCATCACTTATACACGCGGAGTTTATATTCTCCGTGCTACCAATTCATGTCCATATAATGTATATTCATAGTGATTTTATTTGGATTATTATCATTTCAAATTCTTTGGTAAACAGTAGTTCAAAATCAAACACGTTTTTGATACATTCCATATTTAATGAGTCCGTATCGTGATGATATCATAGCTAAATGAATAGACAGACATCTTAATCCATGCACTCCTGGTAGTAGAGTATTTATAACAGGGGTTGGCAACCTTTTTGAAATGTAGCCACAGGTGCAGCAAATTAAAAACTAAACTTCGGCACACCATGCGGATACTAAGGAATTCGTGTTCAAAATAAAAAAAATGGAAGTCGCTGTTTAAACAAGTTTATTTAAAATTATGTTACATTTGAAGTTATTTAATGTAAACAATTGCCTTAGACCATAATGACGGGAAAATGAGAAAACTTAATGGGAAATTTAACAGACGAGATTAAAAAATGTTGACTTAATATTTGAACTCAATGCATATCTTGGCATCACCTCTAACTTGACCTCAACAATTCTGAATCGTGATTTTTTAAATAAAGATGTCTTTCAGAATATCGCAAACTCATTACAAAAAAATCAAATTTGCCACACTTTCACGGCCAATTCCACTACCACTTGTGGGGATTGGCAACAGGGCGCCCAACTCTAATTCAGAGCGTAACAACAATAACAATAACAATAACAATAATAACACAGTACTAATAATTGATTAATGATTGATGCTCATTGAAATAATATAATTAATACATATATATATATATATATATATATATATGTGTGTGTGTGTGTGTGTGTGTGTGTGTGTGTGTGTGTGCGCGCGTGTGTGTGTGTGTGTGTGTGTGTGTGTGTGTGTGTGGTGTGTGTGTGTGTGTGTGTGTGTGTTTGTGCGGGTGCGCGTGTGTGTGTGTGTGTGTGTGTGTGTGTGTGTGTGTGTGGTGTGTGTGTGTGTGTGTGTGTGTACGTTTGTTCGTTCGTTCGTGCGTCCATCCGTGCGTCCGTGCGCTCGTATGTGGTGTGTGTATGTTACGTTGTGCACGGTAAAACAATGCAATTTTATTAGAGTTATGAAAGGTTAACGAAATTGTGTTTACAAACATATTGCAGGATCGTCAGGTTCGAGTGCTGCGATGGATACGAACAAGTGGATAACTTACCAGGATGCTCCGGAAGTATGAACCTGTCATTGCCCTTATACCACGTACAGATTGCTAAATTTGATCCTATATCAAATTAGTCTTGCCGAGTCCCGGGCCAGACGCGCGCTAAATCGCAGCGCACAAAATACTCAACCGGGCAAAGTTAGCACTGGTACACTGCGCATGCTCACGTTAGCGTATTACGTCACGCAGCAGACAGCAATGACGATAAAACAATAGCATCTCCGATAGCATTATTAGGACTGATACTGTAGTGTTGTAATAGTAGAAAATGAGGAATATTAACAGGTGACCGAATAGACAGTAGAAGCTACAACTGATGTATAATTGAATCTGGGTGTCCAATTATAATCCAATTGAGCCATTTTAGCAGCAATGGAAGTGTAAATATTTCTTCCTATGCCTTCTTCCCAAACTATTTTCAGATTCTTTACCTCGTCGTTGTTCCAGTTACTATACCCCATATTTGCCACCATAGGAAGCGAATTCTTTACGCCATATGAATATACACTAGTGAATTAAAGACCAAAAACAAAATTCCAGACACATTTTCAGACGCTATTTGACTTTTATGTCACCCAAACAGGGCTATGCGTATGCGTATATCTAATTTAGCCAGCACCTAGCCCGGTTTGCGTACATACACAATTTAGAAGGGGTCACATAGTACAGGATAACTTAGCACGCTTTAAAATGGGCCTGGCTCACCTTAATCCGGCTAGCTAAGAACGTTAATTAAGATACAAGACCCGATAATTATCTGATCCAGAAATGGAAGATAAGAGTGGAAAGGGGCTAGGGAAATATCATTCGGCATTGTAATAGAGGAAGGGACTCGGAAATATCGCGCAGTGTGTTCGTTATAGCTTAAAAATATGAAATCGTTCATTTACAGTATTTTATTCACATTCACGTTATAAGTCATTATTACTATATTATTTTATTTATGATTCCATATATCTTTCTTTTAATAATAGTGGAATCCTCTCACACGTTAATTCTTGTAACTATGTGTTTCGAGATTCATTGGTGATCCTAAGAATGTATTTAGAACGTCGAACAAAGAACTCTGGCATGACGACTGGTGTCGTTGCATGGAATCTCAGAATAAAGAGAAATTTATGATCTTGAAAGCGCATGACGATGATGACCCCCTAAGTCTATTATTTAAATATTAGCCGTATACTTAAATAATATCGTGTTTGTATGTCGAAATTCCAGAATGCGATTTTTACTTTGCAATAATGATGGCGACGAGTATAAACCTTTGACGGGTAGTAAGTTGCGAACCACAATAACTCGGGCAGTCATGGGTGTAGACATGCATTTGAGTCCAACCAAGATGCAAACTCCCACAGCTTGACCGCTATTCGTCTACGATACTAACTCCAACCTATCTTCCGCCGTTGATCATTACAGGCATACATAAATATATCCGTCAACGGTGAAAAGATTTCGGTTGTGGTAGATAAAACTTGTTACATGTTAGGGTAGGTATCAACGCACGTTGCTCATTCGTTCGTCATTTCCTCTTGTTCATTTAGTGAAACCCATGACAGACTTGTTAACGACGGCAAAGGAGCTACGATTGTCGGAAGCCGTGATGCTAGCTAGGGACCCAGAAATCAACACAGTAAGGCTCGATTCGGCATCTCGTGGATCTGATGTTTTCCGGTGAAAGCTAATATCTCTCTACTATCTAATTAGCAGCGAGCATAACCTTGTTACTCTCGGCTGTAACGGAAACACACCACGCGTTCTTGATAAACAAATTAGCGGAATGCATCCACTTTCGCCGACACACAGTACCTTATAATTGACAGAAACTAGAGGAGCGAAAGAGAAAGCCCACTCACATTTCTCTAATGGCCTTATTGCAAAACATGTGCTATTAGTAGCGAGCGAGCGACATCTGTCATTTTTGCTAACTTACATTGACAGATACTAAGAAAGCAAGGGGCGTTCACTTGGTTTGTACCGCATAACGAGGCTCTGTCCAAACTGTCGAGCCAAATGACAGCGCAGCTTCGCGGCCCCCGTGACCGGAGCGCCACCTCCACACTGCTCTACCACGTAGCGAAGAGACGGGTGATGACGTCAGAGTTTGGTGCTGACGCGCTTCAGGAAACTCTTTACTTCGACGGAAACGTTCGCCTGAACAGATACGCTAATGGGGTAGGCGATCTAGTATTCATTATTTGAATGCGTAAACCCGGTGCTTTACCGCGTCAGGCGTTCCTTCGTGGTTTTCGAATTAAATAAATTTACCGCCCGTTTGTACGTAAAGGTTACAGTGCTGACTAATGGTGCTGCTAATGGTCCATTATGGTGCTGTCACACATTGACGATTTAGCCAGCGTATGCCGGACGTATAAAAAATTTGGTGAATACGCTGGCGTACGTCGAATAAGTTATGGGTAAGCTTTGTATAAGTTAAGAGCACGCTGAAGCACGCTGAAGCACGCTGGTATACGTCGTAGTACGGCGAGGTCGTCTAAAAATTTTGAGCATGCTCAAAATTTTCCGACGTATGCCAGCGTATGCCCATACGTCCCGCATACGTGGGCCATAAGTTGTAGGTAAGTTATGCGATCGTTGACACACGTTCACACACGTTACTTGTTAAGTTACACGTTACTTGTAAGTTACACATAAGTCGAAATACGTCGAGATAATGTCTAGCGTACCCAAAACTTATTTCTAACTTATGAGTAACGTGCTTTGAACCTATGTGTAACTTATCTCCAACGCATATTGACGTATGTAAACGTATTTGACGTGTTCCGGACGACCACAGAACTTACTGAACGTGTTTCTAACTTACAGCTACCGTATAATGGCGTATTGGCAGCGTTTAGGGGAATTGGTATATATAAATGGTATTGGCATGTTGATACTGCGACGGTGATGGTGATACTGCGATGTCTAGTGCGGTTATGATTTGAATCGTCGAGCGGCAGCCTTTTTATAGACTACGACACGTGATCGTCGGCGATACGCTGCCGCGCGCTATGCATAAGTTAGACTATCGTTGGGCATAAGTTGTGAACGCCGGCAACACGCTAAGCATTCGTTGGTATAAGTTATCAATAAGTTATTGAAACGTTCTATATACGTTACTAATACGTACGTTAACTATACGTCCAACTCGTTATGAATACGCTATGTATACGCCCAAAATTGAAATAAACATCGATAGTTCAGCGTATGCCAGCGTTTTAGATAAATTTTGATACGTCCGGCATACGCTGGCTAAATCGTCAATGTGTGACAGCGCCATAAATCCATGTTTATATATAACCACAGACATTCTATGTCGAGTTAATAACAGCTGTATCGAACGAGTAATGTCTAGGCAGAACATCCTAATTAAATAAGCGAGCTAAATCCAATCATTAGAGGGAACAAAGTCTCTTTCCGTCACGCAGTCTTTCATGGTTACAAAATCAGAATAATTTATGGCATTTTCTCACGCGAAGGTTATGGATCAATGCGTCTGCCATGTAATTTATGCTTTTAACGTATATAGTTTAATGCTCTGTGACGGGCCTAAATGCATATTTCGAACAAGCACCGGTTCGGCAAAATGTTTCGTTCGATTGAGCGCGAAGAATGTTTCACTTATTCAACCGACAACATCGGTGCTATGACAATAGCTGTGATGACGGTATCGGTCAGCTGTCACGACGCTGCTTCTCTGTCGCAGGCTGTCACCGTCAACTGCGCTCGCGTCGTTCAGCCCGACCGTCGCGCGACGAACGGCGTCATTCACGTCATCGACCGCGTCCTGACGCCGCCGGACACTCGCGTCTCCGTCATGACGGTTCTCAAGCGTGACGCGAGGTTCCAACGCTTCGCATCAGCCATTGGTGAGACGGTGACGCAGTAGTGGTCATTATATCTTGTACTATACGCGGGCATGCGTGCGGCCGGTACAATGCTAGAGTCTGTTCTATGAATTCCGTGCATTCCCATGTATCTACGTGGGAATTATTCGCGTGCGTGCGTGTGTACGCGTGCGTATGTACGCGTGCGTGCGTACGTGTGAAAGTTCGTTTGAGTAGGGGTGTGCGCGCGTGTGTGGGTGTAGCAGTGTGTGTGTCTGTGTGTGTGTGTGCGTGCGTGCGTGTGTGTGTGCGTGCGTACGTACGTGCGTACGTGCGTGCGTCTGTGTGCGTGCGTGCGTGCGTGCGTGCGTGCGTGCGTGCGTGCGTGCGTGCGTGCGTACGTGTGTGGGTGGATAAACGAATATTTAACTCAATGATTATTGAAAGATTTCGAGTGTTTCCGCAACCGTATGCATCAGCCTTTTGCTTGCGCGAATTCAATTCTTCACTAAGCGGTTACTTATAAGCCACAGAGTAGCCACCTATTAAGCCCGCAGTGCTCAGCCATTGACCAGTCACCCATTGACCACCTCTACTGACCATGACAGGATTTAGACGCGATGGTATTTATTCACAGTGGATGCTGGCCTGGAGGCGGAGCTGCTCTCTGTCGGGGGTGGAGTCACGGTGTTTGCTCCCACCGACGATGCCTTTCGTAAGGTGTCCGGCGATCTCCTTCGTAGCATTCTGGCAGACCGCGATGCACTTAGAGGTGAGTATGTATCAGGGATTACCGTGGCGTCTAACAATGCTTCATGCTTATCACGGCCTGCCCGTAGTGGCGCACTCTTCTGCAAAGAGATTGTCTTATTCTGTTGTCGAATCGTTTATCGCCTATAGGCGTCTGGTAATAATGAGCGTTGCGAAGGTACCTGAATAGTAAGAATCCAATCTAGTGTACGCTAGTGTAGGTGCAGTGGTTGTTATCGCCGTATGAATTAAACATGAGAATAACGTTAATTTTAGTTTTTATCATCAACTTAATTACACGGCAAAACAAGAGAGAATTTAAATTAGCTCATTAAAGTAAAAATAAGCATAAAAATTCAATCCTTATAATTATGTCGCCGTTCCGAGATGATGGTTTCTCGCTGTAAAACTTATGAAAAAGCTAATTTATATTTTATGGATTTTTTTTTCAACGCTAAAATGTACTTTTTGTATAGTTGTAAGGACGAAAACACGGGTCGACTCGTACGATTTGTAGTATCTACGTCAATGCTTCCCACGCAAAGACTTTTGCGTTCAGAGATTTGTCGACAGCGTCTTATCGTAGACGCTTTCTTTCTGTTTCCCCCTCTCACTCTCCCGTTCTCTCCCTCTGTCTTTCGCTCTCTCTCTCTCTCTCTCTCTCTTTCGCTCTCTGCTCTCTCTTCGCTCTTTCTCTCTCCTCTCTCTCTCTCTCTCTCTCTCTCTCTCTCTCTCTCTCTATCTCTACTCTGCTCTTCTCTCTCTCTCTCTCTCTCTCCTCTCTCTCTCCTCCTGCTCTCTCTCTCTGCTCTCTCTCTTTTCTCTCTCTCTCTCTCTCTCTCTGTCTATACACAGTACACACACAATCTCTCTCCTCCTCTCTTCCTCTGTCTTTCTTTGTCTTATACACACACACTCTCTCTCTCTCACTCACTCCCTTCCCTCTCTCTCTCTCTCGCCTCTGTCTCTGTCTCTCTTTCTCTCTCTCTCTTCCTCTCTCCTCTCTCCTTCTCCTCTGTCTCTCTCTCTCTGCTCTCTCTCTCTCGCTTCTTTATCTCCCTCCCTCTCTCTCTCCTGTGTGTGTCTCTCTCTCTCTCTCTTCTGTTCTAATACACACACACGCTCTCTCACTACATCCCTTTCTTACTCCTCTCTCTCTCTCTCTCTATCTCTCTCTTTACTCTCCCCTCCCCTCTGCTATCTATGTCTCTCTCCCCTCTGTCTGTCAGTCTCTCCATCTCTCTCTCGTCTCTCTCTCTCTCTTCTCTCTCTCTCCTCTCTCTGACTGGCTCATACACACACTCTCACTCACACAAGTCCGTCTCTACTCTCTCTCTCGCTCTCTGTCTCATGCACACACACTCTCTCTCTCTCTACTCTCTCTCTCTTTTTGTCTCATACACACACGCTCTCTCTTTCTCTCTCTGTCTCTCGCACTGACTGACTGACTGACTGACTCACTCACTCTCTCACTCACTCACTCACTCACTCACTCACTCACTCACTACTCACTCGGCTGCTTTCCTTTACCGCCAGTTGTCGTACAGAGTCACGTCGTCGACAACTTTATCTGTGGGCGCTGCGATCGTGCGACGGCTGCAGTTGTTGAGCAGGTCGGTCGCTAGGCGTCGGGAGTCAACCTGTTCGTGTTCGGCTGGCAGTCGCATCTCCGTCGGACGCGGCCACGTCGTCGAGCAGACATCTTGGCTGACGACGCCGTCATACACGCCGTGGACCGTGTCATCCTTCCTGACTCAGGTTCCGTCTGCTACTCCTCAGCTACACACGTAGTTCTTCTAGTATAGACCCTTTGATAGATAGATAAGATAGATAGATAGATAAATAAGAATAGATTGATAAATAGATAGATAGATAGATAGATAGATAGATAGATAGATAGATAGATAGATAGATTAGATAGATAGATAGATAGATAGATAGATAGATAGATAGATAGATAGATAGATAAGATAGATAGATAGATAGATGATAGATAGAGTAGATAGATAGATAAGATAGATAGATAGATTAGATAGAAATAGATAGATAGATAGATAGATAGATAGATAGATAATAGGTTTATTGCAAACTCAGTATTTACAACGTTACAATTAAAATAAATTTTGCAAACACGATATCATCAGGCAGTATAAAACAAAAATTTATGATATTTACAATAATTTCCAAATTATTCAATTCAATTTCATTTTCAATATTTACAATAATTTACAATAATTTATAATAATTAATAAAAATCTACAATATATTTGCTCCGATAAATGCGTTCTGATCATGTGAATATAATGGTGGAAGTAAAGGTTACGCGTAGCTTATATGCGACAGTGAGGTGCGAGTGCGCGTGACAAACACATCGCCCAGCCCACGGCTCTATAGCCGAGAATCATGCAGCAAATATATGTGTTTGTCGATTTTAGCAAAGAGTCTGGTCGAAAATCTGGAAGCGTACGGGCTGACGTACTTTCGTCGCTACCTCCGCCTGCTGTCTCCTGGGCTCCTTGGTCAGAGTTCGCGACGACCCTACACACTGTTCGTGCCGAGCGATCGAGCCTTCATCGGTATATTGATTTATCATGCGTATACACGCACGCACGCACGCACGCACGCACGCGCACATAGGGATGAAAACTGCACGTGCACACGAACGTCATCACTTACCCACGCAGCGCACCCACGCACGTACCACGCACCGCACGCACCGCACGCAGCAGCACGCACGCCACAAGCTTGCGCGCACCAGACGCGCACATAGGGATGAAAACATGCACGTGCACACAAAACGTCATCACTTACCCACGCACGTACGCACGCCGACGCACGCACACAAGCTTGCGCGCACGCACGCGCACACAGGGATGAAAACATGCACGTACCCACGAACGTCATCACGTACCCACGCACGCACGCACTCACGCACGCACGTACCCTATATATATATTATATTATATATATATATTATATATATAGTATACTATATAATATATATATTATATATATATATTATAGTATATAATATATATAGTCTACGGTTATGAACAGGGGTATTAAAAAACGGGGTAATCTAGGAGCTATTTGAAGCGGCGATAGTGGTCTTGGTTTATTGTTCGTGCTCACACGCACACCACGTGTGCGTGACGTGTAGCCAGCATAGATGCATGCTCGCGAATACCACCTCATGGACACGCGCTAATCACAGCATCCTTGCAGTCTTTACTAATTAACTTACTTATCAACCGCATTAGTTCCGTTGTGGGATGGCGTTGGCCGCATAAAGACGTATATCAATCCGAGATATATCCGTGTAAAAGGTTTACATTCTATATCCTTATCTTGTAAGACACTGAGTAGACATAACAGAGATTACCACAGTCATAACTTTCTACCACAAACCCACACAACGACGGCGGACATTTTCGTTTCTAATTAATTAATTTAGACGGCGGCAAATCTCTTTAATGGGATCTTGGATGAGATTTATTACGGTTCATATCAGTTCTAGACGAAAAGCTCTACATTGTACGTCATAATCTTACAATGCTTTGAGAAAATAGCATAGACATGCCCGTCTCACCGTAATAGTAATTATTTCGACGTATTATTAATAGTCAGCATCGGTGCTATGAATGTTGCATCGCAGCAGAAGCATGCATGCTGACTCTGTATGTTTAGAATAATGACGGGCCTTGTACCGTAATGAAGTGCAATGTAGAGCAATCCAACGCAGCGCAACGTAACGCAACGCAACGCAGCGCAACGTAACGCAACGCAACGCAACGCAACGCAACGCAACGCAACGCAACGCAACGCAACGGATGTGTGCACACGTAATTGTCTATAATTATAACTATGACTAGGACTATGACAATGACTATGACTATGACAATGACTATGACTATGACTATGACTGTGACTGTGACTGTGACTGTGACTATGAGTATGACTATGAATATGACTATGACTATGACTATGACTATGACTATGACTACGACTATGACTATGACTACGACTATGACCATAACAATGACTGTGACTGACTGTGACTGTGACTGTGACTGTGACTGTGACTGTGACTGTGACTGTGACTGTGACTATGACTATGACTATGACTACGACTATGACTATGACTATGACTATGACTATGACTATGACTACGACTATGACTATGACTATGACTATGACTATGACTATGACTATGACCATAACAATGACTGTGACTGTGACTGTGACTGTGACTATGACTATGACTATGACTATGACTATGACTATGACTATGACTATGACTATGACTATCGACCTATGACATCATGACTAGATACTATAGCAATGACTGTGACTGTGACTATGACCATTACCATGACCATGACCATGACCATGACCATGACCATAACCATAACCATAACTATAACTATAACTATAACTATAACTGTATTTTGCACAGAGCTTGGTACGCAGAGGCTGGAACAGATATCTAGAAACAGGGTGCAGCTTCGCAGGCTCCTGCTCTATCACATGGGAGGAGGGAAACTAAGCACGCACACGTTCATAGACGACCAGAACGTGCCGACGTTAGCGGGTGCTCACAACCTGCGCGTGCAGGTACTTACCACAGAAAGGTATTGTATGTATGTAATGTATGTATGTAGTATGTATGTATTGTATGTACTGTATGTATGTATGTATGTAGTATGTATGGTATGTATGTATGTATGTATGTATGTATGTATGCTATGTATGTATGTATGCTATGTATGTATGTATGTTATGTATGTATGTTATGTAGTATGTATGTATGTATGTATGTATATAT
>NW_014578983.1:43686-45897 GCF_000485595.1 Priapulus caudatus
GTATGTATGTATGTATCGTAAGTATGTTATGTATGTATGTATGTATGTATGTATGTATGTATGTATGGGTATGTATGTATGTATGTATGCATGGGTAGAAGGCGGCAGCTAGGCTGCATTCCGTGGACGCTGGACGTTATTTTCTCTCCAATTATTTTTCAAACTAACGCAAGATTGCGAGAAATCGCAAAATGCTGCAGCGTCATGAAGATGTTCAGATGCCGCATCAGAACCGACACGTCACTCTCTAACAAACGCGGCTGTTCGTTAGTTACTTATGAACGAATTCATATCATGTGGCGTGCATGTTATTTCTCGTGTATTTTCAGCGTGCACAGTTAACGTTTGTAGTGTGCGCGCGTGCTCGCATTCATGCGCGTGTTTCGTGCGACTGGCCAACGCGTTTAGGCGGTAACATTATCCAAAGTTTATTGTATGTCTAGAAATTACGTAGACTAACTCAGTAAGATGATGAGAATCAATATGTTGCAGCCACAGCGATTTCTAGAATCCGTCTAAGCGTAAAAATTGAAGCGATCACGCTAAGAACAGATGTGTTAGGTGTAAGGCTTCATGCTCAGCACAATAATAGGAGATTTTAGCCGCAATCATTATTCGTCGATACCGATACCTTATAATGATATTATAAAATCATATATAACTGCACTGTTGCAATTATGCTGGCGCGGTATACAAGACGTAGAAATAAAGGACGGCCGAATAAGAAAAAAGACAACAGCGCGCACAACAACACGAAACAAACATGGCTGGTGTAGGTTACGTGCAGCGATGAGTGCCAACATTGTCTGGGCGTAAAGGTTATATTACGTGTGATTTGTAACTAGCTTGAAGAGTAACTGCTGGTAATCTGCAAGGGAAATTAAAAGTGACATGCATGCGCAGGGTGAGCACTATTCGATTAAGTATTTCTTCTGGATGGATCTCTCGTTTCTCGCCGACATTAATTTTTGTTAAGCCTTCGTCGTTTCACTCTGTGCACCGGGCGGACTTGCTGTATCTCTAAATTACCTGCATTCAGGTTTTTGTGTTTAGGGTGAACCCATCTCGCATGTTCTAAGCTAAAATTACGTAGCTTTTATGACGGATTCGTAATAAAAGCGTCTATTGTCACGAGCGTCCTAACTATATGACATGCCGCGGAATAAATGCCCGTGGCTGTCATATGAGCATTATAGCAGATATCTTTATGTAGGCACTCTAATGAGCATGAGACCTCACTCCCATCTACCGGATTTCGATTTCCTGTGTGTCCTCAGGCATTGTTTTGTCCGAGCTGCCTTCCCACGCACAACCTATACAGGGGCGTGTACAGGAGGGGGGTCCAGGGGGGTCGGGACCCCCCCCCCTGCTCGCGCAGAAAACGCATCCAGAAGGGTCTAATTTCAAAAAAAAATTTGGGGGAGGCGCTCCCCATACCCCCCCTTCCTTCGCGTGCTCGCAAGTTTTGGGCTTACGGTTAGACCCAGCCCCCCCTGGTACAAATCCTGTACACGCCCCTGCTATAGCGATTCACATATTGAAGTTATTCGTATATACGCTTACGCAATGCCTGACATTGTTTATTCATGCGGTTCCTCGAGATTTGCACCGACCAATTAGGTTTAGTATTAAAGCTATTGGCATTATAGTAACGGATATGTAAGCTCGTAGCTTTTAAACATTTTGCTCGTGCACAGCCACGTACACACACTCAAGTCGAAATAATGCGTACATATGAACGCACATATATATATATATATATATATGAGTGTGTATGTGTATGTGTATGTGTATGTGTGTGTGTGTGTGTGTGGTGCGTGCGTGCGTGCGTGCGTGCGCGTGCGTGCGTGCCCGTGCGCACGCGCGCGCGTGTGTGTGTGTGTGTGTTTGTGTCTGTCTGTCTGTGGTGGGGGGGTGATGTGGAATCGGTCTATGGATACTATGGATACAAGATACTACGAAGGCGTAACTATTAGTATAAAATAGTGACAATGCTGTATCATAGCGTCCTACCCGAGTCGAGCAGCGGCGTGTCCACTGAAGATAGTAGCTCTTCACATTAGGAGCTCGTTAGACGCGATCAACCCGTGCACGGCGGTGATCGGTATTTAAACTCCCAATTAAAGCCACAATATGAGCAATCTACACGCTAATTTCTCCAGTACTAGACTAGCAAATACTTCGTGCCATGCATGATCATACTACCTTATG
>NW_014578983.1:46580-47380 GCF_000485595.1 Priapulus caudatus
TAGATGCGCATATTGTGGCTTTAAGAGATTAGCCAGATTCTGCGGCATTCGTCGTTCCGCTGATCTCCTCGAATCAATGAGCCGTACGCCGTGCACGGGTTGATCGCGCTTAACTAGCTCCTAAGGTGAAGAGCTACCATCTTATCAGGAGTAAGATGATATAGGATTATCTTATATTATCTTACTTAGATACTTATTATCTTAGATAAGTATTATTATATAAGATTAGATAATCTTATAATCTTATAATCTTATAATATTATATTAGATAAGTATATAAGATTATATTATCTTACTTATTATCTTAGATATCCTATGTTATCTTACTCCTGATCTTATGTATGCTGTAACATATATTAGAATAAAGCCGTCTATATTATACACGGATATCGACCATCACTGTCTACGAGCCTCGACCGACGTGTAACGCGTGTCTGTGTGCAAATGGTAATCAATAGTACTTATTAAGCCTTGCTTGTTCCCAAAATTACAGTTTATAACGATGCAACGTATTTCCGTAACCAAATTAAATTATTTAAGGTAATAGTGTGTTTAATTCATCCTATTTTCCTGCCTAGATTTCTAGCGACTCGGCTCCGCTGCCGAACGACGTTGTGTATCGAGTTACATGACGTCATCGTTGTGTGTGTATCGTGTAACATGACGTCATCGTTGTCTGTATATCGTGCGCAGGGATCGGCAGGCGACATGGGTTACGCTGTGGAGAACGCCAACATTCAGCAGGCGGACATCATGAGCAGGAACGGAGCCGTGCACGTCATCGACAAGGTCCTATCGCC
>NW_014578984.1:0-11855 GCF_000485595.1 Priapulus caudatus
GTGTGTGTGTGTGTGTGTGTGTGTGTGTGTGTGTGTGTGTGTGTGACGCGCCTGTTCCTATCAACGAGGGAGTGAAACAGAAACCATACATAGATTTTTATCACGCGCTATATAACAAAGTTTTGAAAATTTGAATTTATTCATTGATGTTATTAATTTACCAAAAAGATTTTATTAATTAAAAAAAAGATTTTAATAATTAATATTTAATAATTTATAAATTATTTAGTTTAATTTAATTTAATTAATTTATCGTTATTAAATCTCTGATTGCTGACTTCACAANCGATCGTCTACTCGGCTGCAGCAAGCCTACGTTGTTTTGCCGAGCGTTAGGAACTGGCGTATTCCGCGACCGGTATCGGCTCACGCTCTGCTAGACAAGTACACGCTCTGCGACAAACAAGTGGCCGGCCGCGAACAGTCTAGCAGCATGTGCCCTTTTCAGTGCACCCTGGGTTGCACCTGCGGTTAACCGGGCTACACAAGAAACTGATTAGGTATGAAGAAGGTATTGTTTTCGCTTTAAGCATCGAACACGCGCGCCCATACGTAAAGCATTCGATGTTTTGCCTTGCACTGACAGTGTCGGAACAATTGTGGCATTTTGTAAATTACAAAATGATTGTGGATTATAAGCAGAAAGCTGTGAAATGATGGCTGAACCTATGTGCGAGTTAACTAGCTAGGCTATATACTATATGACCTATTTACCACTTCGAAGCGTAGTACCGCGGTACTGGTGTAGGATACTAAGTACTAGCACTCTCGTCATGTGGTTTCAAAAGCCGTGCTCGATAACACAAATGGATCCGTACTCTTGACACGTGCGAATGACTCGTGTCTACCTGTGTTTTCGGCTGGACTATACTTCGAAAAGGTCATACGATAGCCGGGTGGCGTTTGTTCCCAGAATCAACTCTTCATAACCAGGGGGATGATATGCCACTATAGTCTAGCATTCTATCCAATAGGAAATGTGGCGTAGTGCGTAACAGCATAATGACACAATGCGCGATAAGACGGACATAAGGTACAAAATGCTTGACTGTATGCATGACTTTCTTCGCGACATTTTTCGTTTGTAAGTTGAAACTTTGGCTCATCAAACTTGTGCGTTGTTTATTGCATTACTCATGCGCACGACAAATCGCAAAGGCCAACTGCATACATGCGTGTTACGCGCGGATTACATTAATTGTAGTTAATCGCCAAATAAAATAATGATGACTTACGCGTAAGTCGTTTATTTCTAGCTCGACACAAATATCGCTGGTCCAAAAGTGTCGGGACTTATGCAAGTTGTTATGGTTACTTTCTATTTTATGGCAAGAACAAGTGACGAACCAGGGACAGGGAAACACTCCCCCCCGCCTTTGTTGTTGACACGAAAACAATGAGTAGCGACCTATCATAGAAAGTGAGTGGCCTTGTCGGTCTGTGGCCCCCCATTTTTTTTATCAATGACTCGGACTACGGCGACGCGGACTCGGGACCGCGGAACTCGGGTGCGTGTGGGACCTCGGACCGGTGGTGGCCGCGGACTCGGACTCGGAGCTTCGGATCGGCACTCGGATCGGGGGGGTGCGGACTCGATACACACTGACACAGCACAACAACACACATACGTACACACACACACACACAGCACACGACACACACACACCACATACCATTACTATACTCGGCGCGCGCATGACATGACCTGCAAACCTGCACGCCTCAACACACACAGCACACACACAACACACACACACACACACAACACACACACACATCACCAGACTATAACTCGCGCGCGCATACATGTACCTGCAAACCTGCACCCTCACACACACACACACACACACACACACACACACACACACACACACACACACACACACACACACGCACACACACACACACATACGGTTGGTATGTTACTGCCTACAGCCTTTTTCCGAATTTTTTATTTAGTCGCTAATTGTGGGCTACTGCGCAGTCAGACAGCGTTCCGCTCTTGATCAGTCCTTGAAAAACTCTCCAATCTGCCATTTGATCCGATATCCCTTCACTACGATTCATCCTAAAAGTGACCTTTGCCATGTGCCGTTTTAAAGTTTTGATGTTGTCTAGGTTCTAGGTGATACATGCTACAGAGGATTTCCTGCGCGGGGTCAACCCATGGGATGCGCCGAGAATTTTGTTTGCGAAGAGACGATACCGGGAACATATAACTACCGATGCGTGAGAAATGTCACAGCTGAAACGCTGTTCGAAAATTTTCACGACAACGCTGGTCGCGCATTGGATGACGTCACCTAGAATTCTGGCAACGAGGAAGCTGACAACGCATCTAGCAGAGCAGATGTTAGCGATGACATTGGCAGCAACGAGCTAGCCAGCGCGCACGCGGGCAGAGTGCGTGATGCGCACCGGAGACAGCGCAGAAAATGGTGACGTCATTAAATCGAAATATCAACGAGAGCACGGTGACGTGGACAACGTTTCGCACGACGTCGAAGAAAGTACAACGACAGCGGATAGTGGACAGCATGACGTCAGAGATCCCATCAACGTTCGATTTGGTAGGAATGCACCGGGTCGTTATCATTTTCATTACTGTACAAAATATGGTGCATGATTGTGTAACAACACATTTCTAATCATCATTAATAATTGCTATTAAAGTCATCGGCTTAATCGCTATAAAGTTATCGGGCTGCAATTTAATCATGGCCATACATACATTGTATAATTAATATACGTAGAGTAATACAAATACTTTTTTCTGTTATCGTGTTACATTAATTGTAGTGATCGAGATATTTTGCGTTTTGTTCTAGGCGAAGGCTTCATCACAGAAGAATAGCGTACTCTTAACATATGGGCCGCGCGCTAGCTGCATTAATACAACGACTATACGATACGTTCTATAACGTGCCGATAAGGAGCCACACTGGTCCAATCTTTACCATGAACAATAATGATTGCTGTTTTCCACGTTCGTCTCTTTTATTAAATCGCATGCTAACTATAGAGGTGTCCCACTAGAGGAATCTAACTAGTGTAATTCTCCAGACTCCAATTTTCCTAGAAAATGTTTGGAGCTCAATGGCTTCCGCCGGTCCTAACGTGAACGCTGTGGTAGAGATATATATAGGGGCATTTTCTTTAAAAATACGAAATATTTGTGATGATGAAGCAGCAAGCGGTGTTGTACCGATGTCGTTTTTACGGCTTCCACATCTTACGAAGCTCTCTTTTTAACATGCACGAATATTATTACTATAGCTTCACTAATGACAATATCGTAAGACGTGAATTGTCAGCTAAAAATTCTATACGTGCACGCGCATGGCCGTAATATTAGAGCACCTGCCGTGTGTCGCTTTCGTTGTGTAACTAAACTCCTATTACGCAATATTCTAATTAATAATTTATTTAATTTTTCCTGGTCTACTCTACGACATGCTTGTGAGACGTGAGCGCTGCCGTGCTCGAAATATACGCTAGAAGAATGCCACAATGCGCACCCGCCCCTCCATACAAGATGCATGTGCAGCCAGAGAGAATGAGCTAGATTAAGATATAATATTGCTACTAAAAAGGAGTGTATGTATGTATGCATATATATATTAATATATACTATTATACTTATAATAGAGAGAGAGAGAGAGGAGAGACGAGCGAGCGACGAGAGAGAGAGAGGGAGAGAGAGAGAGAGAGGGGGAGAACAAGACGGTCTTGTCGGCATGTATGATGGTGTTATAATTTACGATGAATCAATAAAGATTGTGATATTATACACACTCTTGTTACTATACTGCGCCTACTGTTGACAACATGCAAAGTCTATATGAGGGTCGTATTGATGTCTGATTAAACTGGTATAGTGTATAGATATTTCACTTGAGCGCTCGTTTATGTTGAAAGAGTGTAATTAGTCTTAATTATAGTTTTGCTTTCTCAAACGCTTTCCCAGCCAATCCGAACAACGTTAAAAGGATATGGAAAAGTAAACTTAAAAAGTACCTGATAGCAATTTTAACGAGCTAATTTTAACTTAAAAATAAACACTTAACTAATATAACAAGTACATTTTCAACACGGTTGAGTTATCTTAGCTTTGCGCTGATACTCTGTAATAAAACAATCTGTCGTTTATTAATCAAAGTATCACCGTTACAACATTACGCAATTTCAATAAATCTTGCGTTATCAACAATATTTCTCCAGTCAAACGTAGTGTTCTCTTGTTACGGATTTAAATTGGCTACGTCACGAATTTTCTATTGTGCATATTTGTAAAAGTTTTGTTGAATTTTTTTTACATGAAAAGTAAGTACTAACGGGACTAAATATATCCTCAAATTCCTACCTGATAAGATTGTTTTAAAACTAGTTAAAAAAAAAAACCTGGGCGATTTTATATATTAATCACGACATTAAAGGCTTGATGTAAGCTATGTATGAGTCACGAGTGTTTTTTCACATAGAACGGAATAGCAAAATAGGAAGTATATTATTAATGCAGCAATTTAACCATAAAAAGTGAACATAATCATTTACATTTTGTGAAAAAATGAAGGTTTTTTTTACTTGCTTTTCAGTACTATTAATATTTCAGGAACGGCTTTGTGCAACGTGATCAGCAGGTGCGTGCGTCGCGTGACTAGCTTCTAAAAGAGAGAGAGAGAGAGAGAGAGGAGTAGAGACGAGAGCGGCGAAGAGAGAGAGGGAGAGGAGAAGAAGAGAGAGAGAGAGAAATGAGAGAGAGAGGAGAAAAAGAGAAGAGAGAGAGAGAGAGAGAGAGAGAGATCTTCTCTCTTCATTTTATCTATGTAAAGCACTATTGTCAATATCTAGTAAAATAATCATCTAAACTGTCGCTTAATTCTATTTAATTAAGTATGGTAAACTATAACGCAAATCGCCGCAAGTAAATGTTTACGTACACAGTTTTAGCACATGTATACCTACTCGTCTATTTGAATAAAGCCTAATTTTATGTGCTGCCTTCATAATTGTATCTTAGCATTATTGCGAAATTATTGCAACTGCAGCGGCAATATATATTTATGTGTCATTGTGCAGCGGCAGCAATGGTGGCAGCCAGTGTTTGTTGTAGATGAGGATTTGGACGGCATTTACAGAAAATTATCGGCAAAATCATAGTGATAAAGTGAAAGAGAGTATAGAAACATTAAGACTTTGGTAGTGAATAGATTTCGTATTTGTTTAGCATTATATTTTATTGAAACGCTTCAAGTGCCTGTGGGTAAACGGAATGCATTCATGAAAGTGCTTCTAGCAAGATTCCTAAAGAAGAAGGTTATTATAAGAGATGAGCAAGACTAAAAGCGGTTGCCTTCCTGACAGTATTACCTACATGTTGATTGGTAAGTCATTAGAGCTGCTGATTTTTGACATATGGAAATATGTAGCCTAAAGGCCGGCGCACACGAGAGTTATTTTACTCAAGTAAAATGACTCGTGAGTAATTTTACTCACGTTTGCGGCGCACATTCGTTGAGTAAAATGACTCATGAGTCATTTTACTCAACGATCAAACGTGTTTGATAATTTTTGACTCATGAGTCATTTTACTCAACGTTTGCGGCGCACGCTGAAAAATGACGCGTGAGTATAAATAAACTTCAAGTGAGTCATTTTACTTGAGTAAAATAACTCTCGTGTGCGCCGGCCTTTAGGCTTATAAGTTATAGTATACTATAAGTATAAGTTCTTGTGAGTTCACATTCATTAGTTGCACACCTGTCACACTCGTAGAATATGGTTCTTGTCTTACACTGTCAATTCGACTGTTGCTTTCACAGCTTTCAAGTTTGACACCCATTGTTAGGCTTATAATAACAAGACTTACTATAGTATACTACAATTACCTAGCACCTATCTCAGAGCAATAACCAGTTTTAGACCGAATAATTCTGTCCCAGATAACGTTTTATAGTTTGGATGCGTTATACCAATAACCCTCACCAAAATATGAAAGAGGTTATCTGGGACAGAATTATTCGGTCTATAACCAGTTTGTGATTGAATGCATGGGTCAGTGGCGGATCCAGGGGTGGATTGGGTGGCTATAGCTATAGCCACCCCCTCTGTTGTGCTAACAATATTTATACACGTATACCAATTAATTATTGCCAAGCGCTGCTGTACATAATGGCGCCTGATGCATGGGTTAAATTATGTAATTGAGTTACAACTCTTTTGCAGCTTTTTTCACGATTCCAATGTAGAGTTTTGCTGTCGCCGTCATCCCAACGGTGGTCACGCCTACATGTTCAATAATGAACGCAACTCAAACAGAGCACTCCCCCCTTCTACATCAATCAGTGCCGTGCCGAGAGCGCAAAAATTGTTCTACTAAAAAAAGAATTGCCATAGCCAGAATGAAAGCTGTACATGTACTCAAAAGTGCCTCAAATACCATCTACATTTTCACAATTTTTTGGGGGAGGACCCCCATACCCCTGCCTGTTTTCCATCCCCTGCTTTAAATCCTGGATCCGCCACTGATGGGTGTATAATTGGAATGGACAAGTGTACAATATGGACATACAGTGTGTTCAGCAAAGTGTATACTTGACATTACATTAATTTCTGGAATTCAAAACAAACCTACTGCTACTATGACAGGAGATACATATAGAAACAGGCTTTCATAGAGAAATGTTTAAATATTCCGTCTATTATTAATAAGTAGGAAATTTCAGTTTACTACTCCAAAGAGGAAGTGGCAAAATTAATTCAAACCCTCTAATGAGCAATATGATGTGTGGAATTTTATGATGTCTTTAGTAAGTCAACAATTTGTATCTTTCAGATGACAAAATTTGCTGTACTGGAATTTGTAGAACGAAAACAGTTATGGTTGTCCACAAGTTATGGATAGCAAGAAGGGGTGACGTTAGTATCATATTATTCTGTTTCGATATGCTTATGATATGCGTTCCTTGAGGCACTCTTTCATCAGTGGCAGTTAACATGGTTAATGTACACGACTAACTCCATTAATTGGCCTGTGTTTTGACACTGGGACAATGTTTACTGTAAAGTTATGACTTTTATCTGGAAAATGTCTCACACATTAATTACAAAGTAACCTTAAATTTAGAATTATACTACAACACTATAATTATGTACATGTTCATTATCTTCAGGTTCTGTACTGCTACTGGCCAACAAATGACATTTCTGCACATGTAAAGAGAGCGGAGTTGCCAGATAAGTTGGAGTGAAGTGGGCACCAGATCAGAGTGTTTTCATACACAGGTAAAATACCCTATTTAACCTTAGATTTGTAAATCAGGGTAAAAAATACACGGGAGCGATAAGCGATTCGCTCTTCAAACCTCCGAAATCGCTCCCGTGAGGCGCAAAATAGCTCCCGTAAAATTTTTGACGAGAGCCATTTTTTCTACAGACTTGAAAAAGAGCTCCCGTGAAAAAAAGAAATTTTTCCCTGATTTGTATACATAACATTTGTGTAAGCATAGGCATTATTTTGTTAAAATTTTTGTTGAACAATCATGTCTTTTTTTCACATGTAGAAATGCTATGGAAAAGCCCTGAGACATGCTAAGTTGGTAGAGCATAGGTCGAATTCGAAACTGATGATGAGGAGGAGCCATATACTCAAGAAAGACAAAAATGCCAAGTCACCACAAGTTTTCAGAGTGAACCTGGTGATGGTGTGTTTTCATAAAGCAGACAATTGCTTATGGATTTTTGGCCTCTTGAACTCTGCTGATGTGTGTCCCTGGAGATTATCAGTTAGGTGGTTTGCTAATCTGTCCTAATATTGTGCAAGCCATAGGTTTCACCGTTAACGTATCAATAACGTTCAACCGTAAACGCTGGGACCGGGAGGCAGATTTAGCGCACGAAAACGATTCGAATTAAATACCAGATATGTAATGTACCTTTATTGTATATATGTAGTAATGTAAAATAAAAACTGTCAAGCTATTAATTGTTAGTGTTCCATTTTAATTTCTGAACTCAATCAGTTGTGCAACATATTTGAAATATATATTGACTTGGTTTTTATGGCATAAATTACAAACTAAAATTATGTATTTCATGCGCTTACAGATCGCATTGTCAATTTAAATGAATGTAAAATTCCCTGATGTTCCCATGAAATAAGGTACATGTCATCATTCTTTTCTGCTTTGAACATTAAATTACACATTTAATATTCATTTGAACGTGTACACATGGTTGCAGGAATGTTACATTACAACGTTGTATCACAACGTTGTGGCAACGTTCAGATGAGGACAAAAAATAACGTAGCCACAACGTTGTATCACAACGTTTTCACAACGTTAGTGAAACGTTGTGACAACGTTGCCACAACGTTATATGGTTAGCTGAGGGTAGCCTGGGGCAGTGCCGAGAAAACCTGGTTGCGCTGATTTCTCGGACCGATCATAGCGTATCTATTTGGCTGGGTCACCATTCAAGTCATCTCTCCGTCGTCCTTCGCGATACTCAGCTTGGCGTTTGCTAGATACGCAATGACACCGATCTTTGGATCTGGAACGCCGCCTCATCTCCTGAAGCTTATTGCTATTTTAGTTATACGTAAGTAGCAGTGTAATCCACATCACCGACAGTAAACTCGGTAAACGCATTCGCAAAGTGTTCAGTCTTTCCTGCAATCAGTAATAGTTAATCTCATATATATAACAGTTAGTGTTAATATAGTTAAACAGTGAGTATATATATATATATACTATACATATATATATACACTAGTTAGCTAGGTTAATTCTTTAGTACAGAGACCTCGTGCGTTCTATCTTCATATCTGTCCGCTGGTAACGGTGCTCCAATTCTGACGAATATCTCTACTTTACAATCATGTCACCGCAACAGCTATTGCAATCACAAGCTGTAGCCGTGGTATGTTGTAAGTCTATATATATATTATATATATATATATATATATATATATATATTAGAGAAAAGCACGTGTTCACCAATAGATTCATAACATTAAATGTCATGAATTCTCGTATCAAGTTTGGCGAAAATGGTCAAAGGCAAATACTCATTACAATAAATCTGTTAATCTGTTGACAGCTTTATTACGAAACATCAATAGTTAAACCATGTTATGCAGGCAAACTTTCTTAGTTTCACTCTGACACATTTCCTCCATGATCAGTTTCCGATGTTATCGCGATGTACACTCGGCCTTAGAACAAATAGACGTGCTCACGATTATAGCTACACAAATAGACGTGCTCATGATGATAGCTACACAAATAGACGTGCTCACGATGATAGCTACACAAATAGCCGTGCTCACGATGATAGCTACACAAATAGACGTGCTCACAATGATGCCTACACAAATAGACGTGCTCACGATGATAGCTACACAAATAGACGTGCTCACGATGATAGCTACACAGATAGACGAATTCACGCGCCATTAAGTTCCTATGAATTCCAGAATATAAATTTCACTAATACCACCACTCCCACCCCCACCCCACCCCACTCACTCACCCACTTTATTTCACAGGCGGGCGGATTTGATGCTGGGCGTGATGGCGTGGTGCATCCGGTGTTCGTCGCTATATCGTGTTCGGATCAGCGAACTGCGGCAGTTTCGCGGCGCCGCGCATACTCGACGTCGTCGCACGAGAGAGACACATGCCGCTCGTGCTGTCGTACGTGCACGCGAAGCGCTGCACACCGGCGCCTGCGATCATACTGAACGTGAGTAACGACACAGACTAACAATATATATCTATCTAGCTAGCTAGCTAGCTAGCTAGCTAGCTATCTATCGATCTAACTATCTATCGATCGATCTATCTATCTATCTATCTTATCTATCTATCTATCTATCTATTTATCTATCATCTATCATCTACCTATCTATCTATCTATCTATCTATCTATCTATCTAATCTATCTATCTATCTATCTATCTATCTTTTCTATCTATCTATCTCTATCTCATCTCTATGGCTCTCTCCCTATCTCTCTCACTCTCTCTCTCTCTCTCTCTCTCTCTCGCCTCTCTCTCTCTCTCTCTCTCTCTCTCTCTCTCTCTCTCTCTCTCTATTAATATATATATATATATAGTATATAATATTATAGAGAGAAGAGAGAGAGAGAGAGAGAGAGATGATATGCACAGATGATTATATTTATAGTAAGAGTAGATAATAGGAATACAAATCGGAAATTCCCTATTATCTACTTCTGATATATATATATATATATATATAATATATATATATTTATCTGTGCATATTTGCGTGCGTACGTGCCGGCGGGAAGGCAGGCAGATGGGCGTACGTAGCTATACGTGCGTGCATGTGTAGGGTAGGGCAACGTTTTCATTGTACCTTTTAAAAATACACCGGTTTTGACTTTTACAGATCCCATACCAAGGTTCCTTCAATTGTACCTCGAGCTGGTGCCACCTAGTGGAGAAATGTGGCACACGTAGTAATTAAACACACAGCATATATGTGAAAGTTGCCTAATGGCATTTGAAGGTAAACGAACTGGCAATTTTCGCTACACATGTTGATTTCACATAGGTACAAGAGTCAGTATAAGTTATTCGCTTCTTTCCTTTAGTAGCAGCTGTTATGCAATTTAGTTCTTTAATTAGTAATTCGTGATATTTTAGTTCGTCATCACATTAATCTTCAGTGATCTATCCCCATTTCTCCGGACTGAAAGGCAAATATTTACATATTGAAATAAATCAAAAATTGTGAAAATGTGGAATATGATACAGCATATAAGCAATGAGCGCGAAAATATGATAGTAATTGTTTAAATTGTATTTCTAATTGTTTTAATTGTATTCGAAGTTCTGTAGGTTCAAAAGTTATTAACCTACACGCCTTAAATGATTTCTCTGCGTGAGTACTTCTGTCATTTTAGCGGCTTCCTTAGATTCTTCTATCGTGCTTGAGATTTAGATTTATGCAGGTGTGGAGATAAATTGACCAAGGGATGCCATCTTCTAAGCGGTTTTTGGCTTTCCTAGTTGAGCTAGTCTAAACGTGTAAGGATAAACACTGCCGTAGAATGTGACCGAAGTTGGTAAATAAATGAACAAATTAAAAATAAATAAACAAATAAATAAATATATATATATATACATATATATACATATATACCTGAAAGCTTAATAAACAATTTACTGATATACTTCAACATAAAAAGAAAAATCCACATAGAGATATTTTTAGTGATATATTTTAAAATTCCGCTACAGACTTCGTGTTAATGTACTCTTGATCAATAATAAGTTAAGCTAATATAAATCGTAGTGATTCATAACGAACTGCTAAACAATAGCGAGGTGACATGATTACTTATTGTGCTGTATCAAATAATGCGAAACAGCAAGATAAATGAAATGATCTTGTTATTGCCAATTTATACTGCCACATAAAGTGCAGTGAGTATACGTTGTAATGATGAAATGCAAATTTATTCTAAATACAAGGGGACAGGTTTCCTCGTTTATCTGACTTCACATAACTAAACAAGCCAAACATCTATTCACCGAGGTTTTTTACATGAGACATTATTCCATATAAAAATCAAATGAATATTAATTTTGTACAAAAGAAACTTTTACTCTATTTCACAACATGTCGTATGATATCACTGCCACGCCGACTCGTACAAACTTTGGTCGCCATCTCGACAATTATCATTATGCATAATCATTAACATTATAATTATGAACAATTAATAATCAAAATAACTAACTAATAATTATTAAAATTAATATAATAATTTAATTATCTATTCACATTATAATAATAATAATAATTATTATTATTCTTTTA
>NW_014578984.1:11880-14380 GCF_000485595.1 Priapulus caudatus
GTCACCACGCACACACATACACACACACACACACACACACACACACACACACACACACACACACACACACACACACACGCACACACACCACACATACCCCCCCCCCCCACACACACACACGTACACATACACATACACACACATACGCACACACACTTACACAGAAACACACACTCGCGCGCGCACACACACACATACACACACACACACACACACACACACACACACACACACACACACACACACACACACACACACACATACACAAATTTATTTCGGATCCAGGGAGAGACCTCATACCGGAATATTCGCTATTCCATGGGATTCTTCCCCCGACCTACCTGAACTCATTTACTATCTGTCTCTTTCCAGTACTTCTGACCTCCATCAACTACTGTGGAGTCAAGTACGCGGCACGAGTCCAGGTTATCTTCACCGTAGCAAAGATCCTAGCCCTCGCCATTATCATTGTAGGAGGAATAGTGAATCTATTTAAAGGTCATTAGCATCTACGCTGAACTGTTTAGTTTTCCAGCGAGATGATAGCTGCGGGGGTGGATCAGATTAAAGATTTACTTTTTATTAAAAGAACATTTATATAATATATTAGCAGCATTTAACAATGGATTAGAGATTAAGACGCAAGTAATCTTTCTGTCACCAGCAGATGTGTTTTTTTAGTATACCGATTCAAATAATGTGTTGCAAGCAATGTGGGAAGAGTACGCCATCTAGCAACTTATTTTTATTTATATACGCGCGCGTCCGCGAGTACATGCGTGCTGACGCGTGTGTCTATATGTGTGTGTGTGTGTGTGTGTGTGTGTGTGTCGAGTTTCCACATAAAACGCATTATTACTGAGTTGTAACTGCAATGCACCACACGCGGGCAGCACCAAATTTCCCTCTCAATAACCTTCACTAACCCTAATACACTCTACTACTCACCTAGCTAGCCAATTCTAATTTTTCTGGATTTGGCCTAATAATCTCAACATGTCACAAGGGTTGTTGAGCGACCGGACCTGGGTGTGTTGGGTGTGTTGTGTTTGTGATGTGTTGTGTTTGTGTTAGTGACAGTGTGTTTGTGTGACAAGTGGTGGTAGAGCTCAGTGTGTGTGTAGATGATAGGTGTGATGTGTTGTGTGAAAAGAGGCAAGAGGAAGAGGAAGAGAAAGGGTGGTGTGGTGTGAGTGTGGATGCAAGGCCGCCGGAGGAGCGAGGCAGGAGGAGGAGTAGCTGTGTCGTGAGTGGTAGGAGGAGAAGCGTGGAGGGAGCGAGGAGTGTGTAGGGTGTGTGTGTGTGCTGTGAGGAGGAGTAGTGTAGTGCTGGTAGTGCGTCTATGATAGTCGCTCAGTAATGTCCTGTCGTGAAATGATGTGATGCTGTGGTGAAAAATAATGTGTGATTTGTCGAAGCATCAGTATACGTATGTGCTCGTCCTCGTGTGTGGCGCGCTTATACGATCTCAATACATTCTAGTTACTCGAGAGATCGAGGTGCCCTGATCTCTGTAGTCGTGTCGTTTGTGACCATGTGTCACCATTGATTCGATGTGTATTCTCCAAGCAGCCTCACTGTGTGATCTTTTAGGTCAGATGGAATGTGTGTGTGTGGTGTGGTGTGTGATGTTTGGGTAAGTGAGATAAAAGTAACACTGTGTGTGGCAACGTTCGGCTTCCTATTTAGTGATTGGTGTGATAGATGTGTGTGTATTTGCGTACACCTGTCTAATTCTGTTCCATTCTAATGGCTATAGGGTAGCCACCTTTGTGGTTTTGCACCGCATTGCTGTTTTTGTTAGTAATTAAAACCGACCGCACTTGGCAAGCATATCGTTATATAAATATATACTCATATAATACTATATACTATAATATATCATATATAATATATATAACGAGGACTATCGCCAACCCGGTCTCACCGGCTATGCCCGGTGCGACATTCGCTAGTTCCCCGGGCAACGTTAAGAACGTCAAGAAAGTCGCGACCTGTCGCAACAATTTTTTCAGCCATATTTAAAAATTTACATCAAATTACTAATTTGCCGTGGTTGTCGATAAGGCACAAATGCTATACTTTTATGGTTATTTTACCATGCTCATGTGTGTCGTGCGTCTTGTTATACTTGTGTTATACTGTATACAAACACATGTCGGCAGCCCTGTGCCCGCCACAACTTTGTTCCTGTTTTTGCGGCACCAGTGGCTGTAGATAGAGACTGTGGGTGATGCCCGACCATTATCACAACAGTGATCACTTCCTTGATTTTAACCCAACTTGCGGGACCTCTGACTAGTATACTATATATATATATATATATATATATTATATATATATATATATGTTAGTGATAATACCATTTTTCAAGTTTCACTAGGTGGTGTAGTATGTGTGTATTGTTCGTGTGTGTTTAGTGGTGTGTGTAATTATGCGAATGAGAAGGTGTCATGTTGGTTCATCAGTAGTTGATGTGATTCGATACAATGATACGTAG
>NW_014578984.1:19380-24644 GCF_000485595.1 Priapulus caudatus
CACATGCAAAAACACCATCGACTATACATGGAATTAATAATTATATATGCATTATTACACAATATAAGTACTTCCACCTGGCTAAAAGCAAGCTCAGATGCGCGACTCCATCGCACGCGTGTATCCGCACTGGAATGCATCCATTCCCTTATACGGGTGCGTGTTAATTATCACGACAGAACGGCGTTGTTGCCACGAATAAAGCCAATACTTCAATGCCACGTTCTTAGTTCAATATAACTATATTTTTAACTTTTGTATGCTACCATATAATTGGATTTTATGGGTATTTTATCGTAAGCTACAACACTGTGAGAAGTGTGATGTAAAATCCATATCTGTCATCGAATACACGCATAGACGTGTGCGCGTGCACACACGTACGCACGCACCCTCGCACGCACACATACGCACGCACCCACGCACCCACACACTCACCTACACACGCACACACGTACGCACGCACCCTCGCACGCACACATACGCACGCACCCACGCACCCACGCACTCACCTACACACGCACACACGTACGCACGCACCCACGCACGCACGCACGCACGCACGCACGCGCGCACACACACGCACATTAAAAGAGAGAGTTTGCTCATCTTAGAAGTCATTTTCTAATCCGCAATGATATTCAATAACTTTATCAATACTCAGATATCTTCCGGGAATGTATGCTTTCGGACTGTGTGAAACCGACCATTGCGCTGACGCGGAGAAAACAGCAAAGAAGGTAAACGTTCATAACCAAATCGAAATCAATAATAGCGATCGACTCTAACTGTTATTACTACCGTACGCTGGGTTTCATATTTCGATCAAGAAGCGATTTTACGTGTCCCCCATCGTGTTCCTATCCCGTTGCATCGTAGTGATGCTCGTAGTACACCTTTATTACGCGTACAATCCGCCCAATATTATGTTATGAATTGCTACGTCATTATGGCGCATGTCTACCACCACGAAAACATGTATTCATTCTATTTCTCGGCAACCTGGTAGTTTAACAGCACCATGGGCTAACACATTGTCGCCAAACTCACAGCATCATGGGCTAACACATTGTCGCCAAACTCACAGCATCATGGGCTAACACATTGTCGCCAAACTCACAGCATCATGGGCGAACACATTGTCGCCAAACTTACAAAATGCACTATATGCGCGCGTTTATACTGTCCCGGGTCGTGTAGGCTACGTTCAGATTTTCACATTGACCACACAATTTTAATCGGACCATGCTCGACTCTATCCCATCACAGTAATAAGAATATCACAATTATAATAAATGACAGGGCCTGCAGTTGATTCCTAAGGATGGGTTGGCGACGCATGCGTTGACTTGATCATGGCGATTGATAGCACTCAGATCATGGTAATATTATGTAGATGTATCAATCGACAGGGCCTGGAGTTGATTCCTAAGGACGGGTGGGCGACGCATGCGTTGGCTCACGTCTATGAGATTCAAGGAAGGAGCCAGGAAGGCATCTCGTTCCTGAGCAGAACTCTCGACAACTGGACGGTAAATGTTCACGACTAGCTATATATCGTACTCACGGGGCAATAAATACTGTTAATTTTACTGTTGCTCAGTCACATTATTTCTCCGACCAACAACGTTGAGAAGACGGCAGTATATGGCAAAGCATCGGGCGCTGTGAAAATTCGTGGTTCGCATTTTACGACTCTCTAGATGTGTGAGAAAATGTATCAGTTGAATTGACTCAGCGACTTACTGTTTTATTGAATAGGACCATGCAGGCCATGTGGATTCGGCGTATTGATTTAGTTTTTGTGAAACTTGGGCTGTGTTTACGTTTTCAGACAGCAAGCAGCGTAACTTCTGGCATTGGGCCGTTTATCACATCGAGAGGGTATGTCGCCTTGTTCTAGACTATAACCGCCATATTATATGTTAGTTATATTTCAGAAAAAAAGTAAAAAAAAATTGCTTTTCCAGTAAATATGTAATCGACTGCCTTTAAAATGAACGAGCCGCCTGTTCGCTATAAGGATTAGTCAACATGTTGAGGTGAGTATTTTAGCTAATATATACTTAATCAAAATAAAATATATTCGATAATTCTTGCCCGATAGAAACTTTCCTAGCATCGCCGCAGATACGAAACTCGGACCGTATGTGTACTGGCTGAGGAAAACCGATTAGATTAACAATAACAATAGTTTAATATTTTGTACGCAATATTATGCGTCCGCAACTAATGTATTGTGCGCGGTGCCATTTGATGTCGAGAACCGCTTAGATTAACACTAACTATTTAGTTTAATATTTTGTATGTAATATTATCAGGAGTGTATAACATAGAGATTATGATAACTCTCTATACTGTACACTCGTGATATTATACTTCCGTAAGTAACATATATATTGTTCGCGGTGATATTTGATGTGTAGTAAAAATGCGAATAGGCGCACGTAACGCCCATGCGGCGATGCATGGTGGCAGCGTGATGGCATGGTGGCGATGTGTTGGCGGCAATATTTTGGACCAAGCGGAAGGATAAGAACCACTGAATTATGATGGGTTACGGAGTACAATTTACCATTAATCATTATCACATGTCGGTGATCATATAATTCAGGTACGTAATTGTTTTTTTACAGGGCGAACACACGGCAGCGCTAGATGTGTTTTACTCTCAGGTACACGATGGAATTAAGCATAGATATGAGTACGCGATGCGTGAAATGGTTCGTTATCGAGCGAGTTTCACATGGTAGCCATTTTGTTGAGCGATTGTCTAGAAATTTCCCAGCATACTGATACTAACTATAAATACGAATAGTGCACCAACCTCATTACATCGTTAATTACAGTAAATATACGTTAAAGTAAAGTTACATCGTTTGAAACTATACGTATATGTTATTACGATTTTGTTTGTTATAGATTGCGTCGCGGGTAAGAACTAGTGGGGCCATGTGGGATGTCGTCGACGCCTGTTCCATGCTGTACCGACTGGAAATGGAAGGTAAACTCACTATACATTGCCGGCCCAATAACAGGTGGCCAATAGCCTGAATAAACCCCTGAGATTACATACAGTGAAGATCATTGAAAATGTAATGTTAATTATAACGATAAATATAAACAAGGGAACAAATAATTAACTAACAAACTAACTAACTAACTAGCTAAGTAACTGGACCGAGCGACCGAGCGACCGAGCGACCGAGCTTGTGTGTGTGTGCGGTGCGTGTGTGTGCGTGCGCGTTCGCGTGTGCGTATGTGTGTGCATGTGCGTTTAGATAAGCGTATACGCGCGAACACACGCACACTGCTTTGCGTACGTGCGTGCCTACGTGTGTGTGGCTGTGTGTATGTGTGGGCCTGTGTGTGTATGTGTATGTATATATGTATAATTATATATATATATAATGTATATATATATATATATATTGTGTCTGTGTGCGCGTGTGTGTGCGCGCGTTTGTGCGTGCATGTGTGTTGTGTGTGTGCCTGTGTGTGCGTGCGCATGTGTGTGTTGTGTGTGTGCGTGCGTGCGTGCGTGCTTGCGTGCTGGCGTGCGTCGTGCGTGCGTGTGCGCGTGCGTGTGTGTGTGTTCATGCGCATTTGTGCGTGTGTGTGTTGTGTGTTGCGCGCCGCGGGTGTGTGTGTGTGTGTCTGTGTGTGTGTGTGTGTGTGTGTGCTGTGTGTGTGTGTGTGTGCGTATTTGTGTGTATGTGTGTGTGTGTGTGTGTGTGTGTGTTGTGTGTGTGTGCGTGCGTGTGTGTGCGAGCGCACATCTGCGTACGTGTGCGTGTGTGTGTGCGCGTGTGTGTGTGTGAGTGTTGTGTGTCGTTTGTGTGTGCCTATGCGTGTGCGTGTGCGGTGTGGGTGTGCGTGGTGCGTGTGCGTGTGCCGTGTGCGTGCGCGTGCGCGTGTGTGTGCGTGTGTGTGCGAGCGCTTATGCGTACGTGGTGTGTGCGGTGTGCGTGTGCGTGTGCGTGGTGGTGTGCGTGTGCGTGTGGTCGTGTGCGTGTGCGTGTGCGTGTGCGTGTGCGTGTGCCTGGTGTGTGCGCGTGTGTGTGCGGTTGTGTGTGCGTGTGCGTGTGTGTGTGTGTGTGCGTGTGTGTGTGCGTGTGCGTGTGCGCGCGCGTGTGTGTGTGTGCGTGTGTGTGCGAGCGCTCATGCGTACGTGTGCGTGTGTGTGAGCTACCGATTTGCGCCGTTTGCATGAAAATAATGAACTATAAAATTCGTCTCTGCACGATTAAAATGTTGAGTCACGTGATCGATCGCGTGCTATATCATCAAACAGGTTTGTCATCGTATACGCGTCATTAACGAAACTAAACCTCCGCATGTTATTGATTTATTATCCGTCGATAATATTTCACAATAGAAAGGCGTAATACTTAAACAACGAACATGTTTGAGTATGAATTCCTGGAGCAACACAATTAAACAGATCCGTAGCAACCATGGCAGTGTACAACCGTGCTAGCGAATTTGTCTGTACGCATGCAACATTAGTATCAACCGCGATGTTGCCGACTTCAGTCATGTTCCAGTCGCTGTTCGTATAGGAATGTTTGTTTTAAGTCATTCGGCAAGAAAGACAATGATGTTATCGGTGAGCGAAGTGATGAAGTGATGAACGTGTTCATATCGATGCATTGAATTTATCTATCCATACAGTCAACCGTATACCGAACAATCCATCCATCCATCTATTCATCACCCATCCATCCATCCATCCATCCATCCATCCATCCATCCATCCATCCATCCATCCATACCATCGCATCCATCCAATTCCATCGCATCCATCCATCCATTCCGTTCATCCATCCATCATACATCATCCATCCATTCCATTCCAATCCATGCCATCCATCCATGCCAATCCATCCATCCTCCATCATCATTCATCCATCATCCATACATCAACAATCATCGATCGCATTCCATGCCATGCCATCCATCATCCATCCATCACCATCCTATCCTCCACCAGCCATCCATGCGCACCATCCTAAACGCAATATTGTCCGTCCGTCCGTCTGCGCAGTCCCATCAATTTGTATCGTCCAATCTCATTCTAATTCCACTGTTTTAGTTAACTTATTTAGAGGATGTATCACTAACCCTTTAGTATCGTATTTTGTAGATTGACAGTCGAGTTGACATAAAAAAAGGCATGCTTTTAATCAGGAATGAATATATATATTATATCTAGATAATAATCTATATTATGGCAGTCGCTGTCTTAATTGCATGTGTTCCTA
>NW_014578984.1:24669-26359 GCF_000485595.1 Priapulus caudatus
GGACATATGTTCCGTTAATATGACAGAAAACATTGTACGGACTATGTGTGCGTACCACTACTATTATGTTTGTTTGTGATGCCGGGGGAGCCCACCAGATCACGTTTACAGACGCGCACATTACTGCAATGTGTGTGCGTGCGTGCGTGGAGTGCGTGCATTTCTGTTTGCGATGCGTGGCGTGCGTGCGTGCCGTGGTCGCTGAGTGCGTGCTGGGTGCGTGTGTGTGTATCTGTCTGGGTCCTGTAGTCTGTGTGCGTGTGTGTGCGTGGTTTGTGGGCAGTCTGCTAATCATTTTTTATTTAGTTAATTAGTTAGGGTCGGTTCGGATCGGTCGCGTAGGTCGAGTCGGTCAGCACACACACACACACACACACACACACACACACACACGCACGCACACACACAGCACACACGCACACTCACCCAAAAATATTTAGGCCTACGTATAAATTATGCATATGGTTTAGAGGGAAGGCGCGGGAACTCAGTGCAAGTTATTCCAGGCAGTTGGGCAAGCAAAGCTGCGAGGCATGGTGGCGTGCGATGAGGGCCGTTACAGTGAGGCTGTTAACATCCTAAACCCACACAGATACATCATCATCGATATAGGAGGTAGCAACGCTCAGGTACGATGCACTCACAAACCACTAGATTTACGCATGCAGTGACGCAATGTTACGATGAACTTGTAATCTATGATAATGTAAATAACTAAATAAATAAATGAATAAATAATACGTAACTAAATTAATAAAAGAATAATATTTAAATAACTAAATAAATACATAAATAAATACGCACACACATGCACGCGCACACACGTACACACACACAAGCGCGCGCGCATTTTACATAACTGCATTGTGGTTATTTCGTAAACGTAACTGCATTGTCATTGCTGGAATATAGATGAATATAATATAGTGAATCTACCCACGTGTTCTTACCCAGTATTGGAAATTATCTTTGTATAGAGAGACGTGTTCAATCAACTTCTTATACACGCCGCAATGAAGTCAGATCTTTCAGAACATCAGCGACTAGCGAGGTAGGTGCGGGAAGACATCAACTCAAGCCAAAAAAACAATTACATATATGCGCAGCCAAACGTACCACTAGTAGAGGGCAGGAGGCACAAAGACACCTATGAAAACATAATATAGGTGCATAGAAATATAGTGACAAGATGTCGTAAACTGCGAGTATTCGCCTAATAGTGTTTTTTCGTCTATAGGATAGAGTTTAGTTTCGATTGTTTCTGCCGCGTGCAGGTCGCTGTTGATAGAATGGAAGGCGTACAAGCGTGACTCGCCGATGACAGACCGGTTGATGGCGCGTGCCATGGCTTCACACGCAGAGTAAACATCTTTTCCTCTAATAAACCTGCAGTAGACCTATCCGCATGGCGTGACTGAGAGACAACGCAAGCCAATCATCGTGTGGCGAGGCATCCTATAAAAGGCAATGTCTGGCTACAAAGTGTCGCAAGTCGACGTTTTCTTGCGTGCACGCGTACGTATAGAACACATAATCGGGTCTAGCTTAACTGACTTAGCTTAGACTTATCATTATCTTACTGACGCCTAATAACTAATAATTAACAATATCTACCATATTACACGAAGGCGTGGGTATCTTGCTCGATCAGACAGACATTTCAGGTTCAGAGTTTTCGTTAATTGGATGG
>NW_014578984.1:27784-32542 GCF_000485595.1 Priapulus caudatus
ACACACACACACACACACACACACACACACACACACACATGCACACACCAAGGGATGGTATTAAACTGTCATTTTATGTATATATATATATCAGGAGTATATAATAGAGAAGGAGTATGACATCAATAAACAAGGGAAATTCGTCATTTACTAGCCTTATAATACCTACGATTTACTACGCGTAACTCATCCAACTTGAGCTCAAATCGTACACAGTACATTCGCCTAGCATCGTGAGAAATCGTTTCCTCGTATACACAAGCTATCCGGAGATACAGACTAAAACGTACGACACGATTATCCATTCTTTGGCCATCAATCCAAGCCGATTGCTGATGGCGGTTGGCGTGCGTGCGTGGAGGCATGCCAGCTGTATGCCGGTATGCGGGTATGTAGCTGTATACCGGGTCAAAGGTTATCTCGCCGAGTGTTGATGCCTAATCTCTGATTTATTGTGTATCAGTGTATACGAGGAAACGATTTCGCATGATGCTAGGCGAATGTACTGTGTACGATTTGAGCTCAAGTTGGATGAGTTATGCGTAGTAAATCGTAGGTATTTTAAGGCTAGTAAATGACGAATTTCCCTTGTTTATTGATGTCACACTCCTTCCCTATTATTTACTCCTGACAATATCATATAGAGTACACAATCTATTATCCGAAATTCTGAAAACCGAAAAGCTCCGAAAACCGTGAGTTTTTTCGTGGAGCTTATCTGCACACCAAGGCTCGTGTTTGGCGCCAAAACTCAACCCGACGAATATTAATGTGTTTGGCATTACTCATACATATTGTACTGTACCGGTACATCACTTGGCCTCTAGAAAACTTGGGTTTTAGTATTTCTGTACTGTGCTACCATTCCGAAATCCGAAAAATTCTGAATGCCAAATTAACGTGTCTGGTCCCAAGGGTTTCGGATAATAGATTGTGTATTGTATTAAAGTGATTACGTCACCCTAAATAGTAAAATTAAAAAAATTATGCCCACTTTTACACAAAATGTAAGTGATTCTGTTCACTTTTTATGGTTAAATTGCTGCATTATACTTCATATTTTGCTACTCTGTTAGATGTGAACAAACCCGTGTGACTCATACATAGCCCATAGCAAGCATTTAATGTCATGATCGATATATCAAATCGCCCTGATTTTTTTGATTTTTAACTAGTTGAAAAACAATCTTATCCGGTAAGAATTTGAGGATACATTTAGTGCCTTTAGTACTTATACTTTTCATGTAAAAAAATTGCAACAATATTTTTACAAATGTAGGCACCACAGAAAATTCGTGACGTAGTTAATTTAAAACAGGTCATGCGCGTGTGACCCTAACCCCAGTGACGGCCCTGCATCGAAAAGCCCTCTAGAGCGCGTTTGTTTGAGACGAATCCATCGGATCACGATCATGTGATCCTGATCCGACCAAACAATTGCAAACTCACTTTCACCGGTTCACGTTTCACTGTGACCTATCACGGGATGGTTAATAACAAAGAACAAGCTGTGATTGGCTGAGGCGCGGGCTGCCATATTGGATCCCGTTTGAATCCACCTCGCTAGCAGGGTCGGGTTCGGTGGATCGAGATCAAGTGATCCGACCAAACAAACAGTCAGATCAACGAATCCATTGCATCGCAATCTGTGGATCCGACAATGCGTCTGAACGTGCCTCTAGTTACGACAGATGTTCCCAGATGTCGACATTTGTTAGAATATCGCGCTTTTTATGAAGTTATCACAAAGCTGATAGGTAGAGATGGAGGGTGGAAAGGAGAGAATGGAGGAGAGATGGAGGGTGGAAAGGACAGAAGGGAGGAGAGATGGAGGGTGGAAAGGAGAGAATGGAGGAGAGATGGAGGGTGGAAAGGACAGACGCTCGTGCGAACCAAACCGGCGGAAGGTGAGGTTGAAAGCAAAGGACGGGTGCCGCACAACGGAGCACGAACTGGAGCGATGCCACGCATCCGAGGGTGGAAAGGACAGACGGGTAGGAGAGATAGGAGGGCTGGCAAGGACGAGAATGGACGGCCAGCAGATGGAGCGCGTATCAAAAAGCCCGAGACGGAGAGGAAGGAGTGCGCAGGTGGAGACAGGACGACCGACAGCGAGCTAGACCCGCATCGCGACGGCGCTGCAACAAGTAAAGGAAGCGAAGAGATTGGAGGGTGGAAAGCAGACCGACATCCGGAGAGAGATGGAGGGTGGAAAAAGCGAGAGCACTGCGAGGCGAGATGGAGGGGCCTGGAACCAAGCCGAGCCGAAGGGACCGGCCAGAGATGGCCAAAGTGGAAAGCGAACAGAATGAGAGGGAAGAGAGATGGAGGCCGACTGCGACAACGCGACGCAGACATGGACGAGCCCAGGATGGAAGGCCCGGACCAAGGAGAGACAGAGACGAGACAAGATGAGGTGAAAAGGCAGGGAATGGAGGAGAGATGGAGGGGTATAAAAGTGAAGGAAAGGAAGATGACAACGGGGTGAAAAGGAGAGAAGGACGGCCCTAAGAGATTGCCCGACGGGTGGACCAGAAACGTAAACGAAGCACCCGAGATGGATGGGCCGGAACAGACCGCAGAATGGAGGCAGAGATGAGACCGGTCGGAAAGGAGAGAATGGAGGAGAGATGGAGGGTGGGAAAGGACAGAAGCGGAGGAGAGATGGAGGCGGTGGAAGGACAAGAATGCGACGGAGCCAGATGGACGGTGCCACACAGACGCAGACCGCGCAGCAGACCAGGCCTGGAAAGGAGCCAGAAATCGGCAGCGAGAGATGGCAGGGTGAAAAGGAGGGAACCTCGGAGTAAGACTGCGCTGAGCCCAGCTAGTTTTCTGACGACAATTCGAGAAGAATGGAGGACGAGAGGGATAGACAACGCATAAACAGTAAAACAGAAACATGCGACAGAAACCAGGATAAAAGACAACGAGAAAGACGACAGAGAAGAGACGAGATGAGAGAGATAGAGCAGAGATGAGAGAGAGAGAGCAGAAAAGAGCAGAGAAAGAGCAGATAACAGAGAACTAAAGAGGGAGAGAGAGGGAGCAAGAGATATAAAGAAGTGCAATCGAGCGCCAGAGAGAGGGCAAGGAGTATATAAAGAGCGAATGAGTGAGCGAGTGAGCGAGAAAGCGAGATTTAAAATTCTAGTGAGAGATAGAGAATAAGAGAAAAAGAGAAAGAGAGAGAGAGAGAGAGAGAGAGAGAGAGGAGGGAAAGAGAGAGATTTAAAATGCGAGCGAGAGAGAGTACGTGAGAGAGAGAAAAAGCGAGAAAAAAAGCGAGAGAGAGTGAGAGAGAGAGAGTGTGTGTGTGTGAGAGAGAGACAGAACCGAGTACTGAGCGTAGATATTCACAGACTACGCACGTCTTGGCAGACAAGCGCGTAACTACTGTTGCTGCATCGTTACTCCGTCTCCATGTCGCGCTTGAGCCTGGCTAAAGCTGACAGCATCTTGTCCCGCCACGCCCGCCGCGCCCCCATCTCTCCAAGCGGCGTCATCTCCTGCAGTTGTTTGTTAATCTGCTCAAGAGATGGCGGTGGCGCTGTGTACGCCGGCGTCGGCCCCATGGTGGCGCTCACACGCTCCAGGCCGGCTCCGTGTCGGCGCATGTAGTCGACCATGCCTAAACAAGAGAACGCATCTACTTAAAAAGATATATAAATGAAAAATGGCGGTACAAAGGTGCAGGAGTAAGGGTAATCGTAACCAGAATTTAGGTTAAAGGAATATTTACGAGACTTTTTGCTCAGAAACCCTCAATCTGAAAGAAATCTCGCAAAATATCATCTCACCTCACAGTGGCTATATCACTGATTACACCAACGTTAAAAATGCTCAGATTTTATGCAGTTATATCATAGAAAACTGAACTTGAAGACATCGTACCAACTCCGCCTATTATTGTGTCCGCAAAATCTAAAAACAAATGGCGCCTTCAAAACAATTAAGTGCAGCTGATTAAAACAAAGGGGCATTTGATTCTGCGTAGTAAGAATTATTGACTTGCCGGTGCGCAGCGGAGCGCAGCAGCGAGGTGCTTTTGTGAGCGAGTTTGTTGTTAGGGTAGCACAAATCAAACAACCACGGAAGCAGCAGGACGTGTACTTTGGAGTTCGGAGAAAAGGAGAAGGCATTTTTGGTCGATACTAGAGAATAGATATATACATATCGTGGCCGTATACTGGCTGCGGTAATCAGCTCTGTTTCGGATAAAATATCAGCAGAGTGTTGGTCTGATACATCCGCCATTCAACACTTTCTGTCATTGTCATTCAAGTGTTCTGAGTCATCTGACTGGTAATCCGCAAGCTTCTCTAATAAAAAACTTAACGCGGCATCAGTATTACACTCCTGTTACGCTAGTATGAACATCTGTGTTTAGACTCAGACCAAAATTGCTGCGGTGCGATTAATTGCATCCCTGCACCCTGGTCGATGTCTCGCGCTATCACGAGAAAGTCCAGGCAGCGGAAATCAAAAACAGAACGCAAAATTGTAATCGTGCATCGAAACTATCACTGGTAGTGATTAATACCCCCGCAATATACCACTTTGTCGGATGGGAAATGGAAGGTCATGGTGTTGCATATGTTATGAGTAAAGAACACACGGAACACAAAAAGATATATAATTACAAAAAAAAATGATGAGACACGGTTTCCATGGCAACGGCTTAACTGACGCACACATCTACACTTCGTGATGATCAAGTGTATGAAGTTTCATTGGAATCCCTTGAAAACTGTGAAA
>NW_014578984.1:32600-34192 GCF_000485595.1 Priapulus caudatus
AGGAGTAGATAATAGGGAAGGAGTGTGACGTCAATAAACAAGGGAAATTCGTTATTTACACAAGAATGCATAATCGTGTCGTACGTTTTAGTCTGTATCTCCGGATTGCTTGTGTATACGAGGAAACGATTTCGCACGATGCTAGGCGAATGTACTGTGTACGATTTGAGCTCAAGTTGGATGAGTTACGCAGAGTAAATCGTAGGAATTTTAAGGCTAGTAAATGACGAATTTCTCTTGTTTATTGATGTCACACTCCTTCCCTATTATCTACTCCTGACAATATCATATAGAGTACACAATCTATTATCCGAAATTCTGAAAACCGAAAAACTCCGAAAACCGTGAGTTTTTTCGTGGAGCTTGTCTGCACACCAAGGCTCGTGTTTGGTGCCAAAACTCAACCCGACGAATATTAATGTGTTTGGCATTACTCATACATATTGTACTGTACCGGTACATCACTTGGCCTCTAGAAAACTTGCGTTTTAGTATTTCTGTACTGTACTACCATTCCCAAATCCGAAAAATTCTGAATGCCAAATTAACGTGTCTGGTCCCAAGGGTTTCGGATAATAGATTGTGTACTGTATTAAAGTGATTACGTCACCCTAAATAGTAAAATTAAAAAACAGTGATTCTGTTCACTTTTTATGGTTAAATTGCTGCATTATACTTCATATTTTGCTACTCTGTTAGATGTGAACAAACCCGTGTGACTCATCCATAGCCCATAGCAAGCATTTAATGTCATGATCGATAAATCAAATCGCCCTGATTTTTTTTATTTTCAACTAGTTGAAAAACAATCTTATCAGGTAAGAATTTGAGGATACATTTAGTGCCTTTAGTACTTATACTTTTCATGTAAAAAAATTGCAACAATATTTTTACAAATGTAGGCACCATAGAAAATTCGTGATGTAGTCAATTTAAAACAGGTCATGCGCGTGTGACCCTAACCCCAGTGACGGTCCTGCATCGAAAAGCCCTCTAGGGCGCGTTTGTTTGGGACGAATCCATCGGATCGCGACCATGTGATCCTGATCCGACCAAACAAATGCAAACTCACTTTCACCGGTTCACGTTTCACTGTGACCTATCACGGGATGGTTAATAACAAAGAACCAGCTGTGATTGGCTGAGGCGCAGGCCGCCATATTGGATCCCGTTCGAATCCGCCTCGCTAGCAGGGTCGGGTTCGGTGGATCGAGATCAAGTGATCCGACCAAACAAACAGTCAGATCAACGAATCCATTGCATCGAGATCTGTGGATCCGACAGTGCGTCCAAACGAGCCTCTAGTTACGACAGATGTTCCCAGATGTCGACATTTGTTAGAAGATCGCGTTTTTATGAAGTTATCACAAAGCTTCTGCGCGTGCGTACACACAAAAATCTCATATGTGAAAGACGGGCAAGTAGGAATAGAAAGAACGCGAACGAGGCTGTGAAGAATGGAAGAAGCGAAGGAAGGAGTGATGGAGGGTGGAAAGGAGAGAAGGGAGGAGAGATGGAGGGTGGAAAGGAGAGAATGGAGGAGAGATGGAGGGTGGAAAGGAGAGAAGGGAGGAGAGATGGAGGGTGGAAAG
>NW_014578984.1:34217-38935 GCF_000485595.1 Priapulus caudatus
GAATGAGCGAGAGAGAGGGAGAGATATAAAGAGCGAATGAGTGAGCGAGTGAGCGAGAAAGCGAGATTTAAAATTCTAGTGAGAGATAGAGAGTAAGAGAAAGAGAGAGAGAGAGAGAGAGAGAGAGAGAGAGGAGGGAGAGAGAGAGAGAGGAGGGAGGGAGGGAGAGAGATTTAAAATGCAAGCGAGAGAGTGAGAGAGAAAGAGAGAGAGAGAGAAAAGGCGAGAAAAAAGCGAGAGGGAGTGAGAGAGAGAGAGACAGAACCGAGTAGTGAGCGTAGATATTCGCTGACTACGCACGTCTTGGCAGACAAGCGAGTAACTACTGTTGCTGCATCGTTACTCCGTCTCCATGTCGCGCTTGAGCTTGGTTAAAGCTGACAGCATCTTGTCCCGCCACAGCCGCCTTGCCCCCATCTCTCCACACGGCGTCATCTCCTGCAGTTGTTTGTTAATCTGCTCAAGAGATGGCGGTGGTGCTGTGTACGCCGGCGTCGGTCCCATGGTGGCGCTCACACGCTCCAGGCCGGCTCCATATCGGCGCATGTAGTCGACCATGCCTAAACAAGAGAACGCATCTACTTAAAAAGATATACAAATGAAAAATGGCGGTACGAAGGTGCAGGAGTAAGGGTAATCATTACCAGAATTTAGGTTAAAGGAATATTTACGAGACTTTTTGCTCAAAAAGACATGATATAATTACAAAAAAAAATAATTATCGGACACGGTTTCCATGGCAACGGCTTAACTGACGCACACATCTACACTTCGTGATGATCAAGTGTATGAAGTTTCATTGGAATCCCTTGAAAACTGTGAAAAGAGTTTGCGCCATGAACCTTTTGCAACGGCAGGGAGTGGTATAATCAACGATGCGATACGGTTTCTATTGCTACGCCTTGACTAACGCACACACAAAATATGTCGCACACATCTACACTTCGTGGTGATCATGTGTATGAGGCTTGATTGGAATTCCTTAGAAACTGTGGAAGTAGTTCGCGGCACAAACTTTTTGCCACAAACTGGCCGACCGCCAGACCGACCGATTGTGAGATCACCTCCTATATACCCCCAAAACTTCGTTTGCGGGGGGAAGAGATGCCAACCACCTTGATTTATCCGTATTTTATACGAATTTCTGTTCCTTTTGCACCACTACGACCAGTTTGTATCAAACTACGAATTTCACTGTGATAGAAAAAAAGCAGGAATTCCTCCAGGATTCCTCAGAATGCAGGAAATTGCATCTCAGAATCAAACATTTTTCCGGGGGGCATGCCGGACACCCCTAGCAAACACGGGTCACGTACTAATTTGATGACCAGAAACTACAGATTGTTTCAAATATGTGTTGGCATCTCTGGGGGGGTATAATTAACTGCTGATAACCGCCCCCGATTATTCGTATCAGTAAAGCCTGGCGCACATTGTCACAATGTGCGCCGGGCTTAACCTCACTTTAACTGTTAGACACTTTTGTTAACTTTGTTTGAAGGTTACGTTAATTTATGCGAACTATCTGACCGTCTACGTTCAGGTATTAAATTATTTGTATGTGACCGCTGTGAAGGTTGTTACGTGAATTTATGCAAACGATCTTACCGTCTTACGGTTCCAGGTATTAAATTATATTGTATGTGACCGCTGTGAAGGTTACGTGAATTTAATCGAACGTCTGACCGTGCCTACGTTCAGGTATAAAATTATTTGTATGTGACCGCTGTGAAGCGGTTTACTGTTAATTTAATGCAAACGATCTTACCGTTTACGTTCAGGTATTAAATTTGTTATAATGAACCAACTTGGTGAATGGTTACGTTATTTATGCAAAGATCTACCGTCTACGTCAGTATTAAATTATTTGTATGGTGCAGTGGCGTACCAGCAATTGAAACAGGGGGGGCCAAGGCGAGGGAGCGAAGCGACAAGGGGGCGAAGGGTCTGGGAGGGGTATCCCCCTAACCACGGTAGGGGAGATTTTTTGAAATTCGTGCATGAAAAGGGCATTTCTGCAACACTAAAATTCAGTATTAGGGTAACTTATATGAGAAGTGGCATAATGCTAATCCCCTTATAACCCCTCCTCAAGCTTTTTATTTTTCCACTCCGATCCGATCAACGTGGGACGATGGCCCTGGCCGTGGCGCCAGGGAAGGCTCTGAGGTTACACACGACAGTTGGGGACCCTTAGCTAGACCAGTGAAAATGGTGAACGAAGCCCGTGTTTTTCAGTGAGGAAAGAATAAGAGTTAAGCGACCAAAGACAGTGATGAAGCTAATTTCTCTCAACGGGGAGGAGTGTCCCTTCCCCACAGTAGAGTAATTTTTGAAAAATAATGTGCCATCAAAATTGGCATTTTTGCGCAAATTTCAGAATTTTCATTCTTAGGTGTAGGTAACAGTGGTATATGACCATCCTCTTTCAGGGCCCTGCCGGAGGCCCTGCACGAACTGCAACTGGCAAGTTACAAGAGTCTGCTTGTAATTGTAATGGCTCGCAAAGAACGTAATGTTACTCGTGTAATAATATCAAAAATCGTTGCGCGCAATGCGTATGTTTCTAGAAAAAACAAAGAAACCCAATTTCAACCCACAAAGGGAAGGATGTCGAATCTGCCACCAAATTGTGCTTCGACTATATGGTCATATATAACGATATTGATTATAGTGTGCTAATGAATTTAATAATTCACGATGTAGTATGTGATCACAGGGCGTGTACAGTATTGTACCAGGGGGGTGGGGGTCTAACCGTAACCCAAAACTTGGGCAGCTATGCGAAGGGGTGGTCTTGAGGGGCGCCTCGCTGCCCCCCCCCTCCCCACCCGGCCCCCCCCGCCCGCCGCCCCCCGCCCCGCCCCGCCGCGCCCCCCCCCCGCCCCCCGCCGCCCGCGCCCCCCCCCGCGCCCCGCCAGAATTTTTTGAAATTAGACTCCCCTTAGATGCGTTTTCTGCGTGAGCAGAGGGAGGGGTCCGACCCCCTAGCCCCCCCCCCTAAGTGTAACACGCACCTGTGATCAATACTTGCTGTTTGCCGCTGTTTTGGACGGTATGGGATACATAGAAATTAATAGGTGAGTTATGCAAATTTTGCAGGGTAAAGGGGTAATTTGAGTGCATCATGTGCATGGTCTTTCATCTGGCAGTGGTGGGTGTTGCTGTGTATTTATGCCTTTTTGTTTGCACCAATTTCCATTTTCATTGATAATGTATTTTTTGTGCATTCCGCAGGGTAGGAGGTAGGGTAAGTTATGTGAAGTGGACTCAGGAGTTTTTTGGTTTTTTTTTGGCTCGCCGATCAACAGGGGGGGCCCATGGCCCCCTTGTGCCCCCTTAAAGCTACGCCAGTGTGTATGTGACGCGCTGCGTGAATGGTCAACGTGCAATTATGCGAACGAATCTTCAACCGTCTACGTCAGGTATTAGATTATTTTGTATTGGGACCGCTTTTGAAGGTTTCGTGAATTTAATGCGCAAAGATTTTACCCGTCTACGTTTACAAGTATTCAAATATTTGTATGTGACCGCTGTGAAGGTTACGTGAATTTACGCAAACGATCTTTACCGTCACGTTCAGGTATTAAGATTATTGTATGTGACCGCTGTGAAGATTAGCCGTGAATTTATGCAAACTATCTGACGCGTCTACGTTCAGGTATTAGATTATTTGTATGGTGACGCGCTGCGAAGATTACGTGAAATTTACGCAACAACTTACCGTCTACGTTCAGCGTAATTAGATTATTTGTATGTGACCGCTGGAAGGTACATGAATTATGCAAACGATCTTACCGTCTACGTTCCAGGTATTAGATTATTTGTATGTAGCGCTGGGCGCGAAGGTCTACATGAATTTATGCAAAGCGATCTTACCTGCCTACGTTCATGGTATTAATATTGTATGTGAACCGCTGTGAAGGTTACGTTGAATTTATGCAAACTTATCTTACCCGTCACTCAGGTAATTAAATTATTTTTGTATGTGACCGCTGTGAAGGTTACGTTAATTATGCCAAATCGATCTTAACCGTCTACGTTCAGTATTAGATTATTTGTATGTGACCGCTGGTGAAGGTTACATGAATTTATATCAAACGATCTACCGCCTACGTTCAGTATTTAAATTATTGTATGTGACCGCTGTGAAGGTAGCGTGAATTTATGCAAACTATCTTCCGTCTACGGTCAGGTATAAATTATTTGTATGTGACCGCTGTGAAGATTACGTGAATTTATGCAAACGATCTTATACCGTCTAACGTTCAGGTATTAAATCTATTTGTATGTGGACCGCTGTGAAGGTTACTGAATTTATGCAAACTATCTTACCGTCTACGTTCAGCGTATTAGATTATTTGTATGTACCGCTGTGAAGGTACATGAATTTATGCAAACCGATCTTACCGCTACGCTTCAGGTATTAAATTATTTGTATGTGGCGGCTGTGAAGATTACTGAAATTAAATGCAAACGACTTATACCCGTCTACGTTCATGGTATTAGATTATTTGTAATGACCGCGTGTGAAGATTACGTTAATTTATGCAAAACTATCTACGTCTGCGTTCAGGGGGCCGTCCTAGAGGACCGGAGAAGCATATCGCGGTCCGAGACCGCCCACATCACCTTGTCAATGTCCGCCAACACTCAGCACTCGCATCCAATGCAAGGCAACGACGGTGACGGGCTTTGAAAGTGGATGCACGTCACCG
>NW_014578984.1:40578-47355 GCF_000485595.1 Priapulus caudatus
CTTACGCCGAGCGGTTAAGATTTGTGCCCAACTGTTGACGGAGGCACGGACGGACGGACGATCATGCAATTCTACAAGCTGCATCTGACTTCGTCAGCTGAGCTAATAAAACTATGAGTTTATGAAGATATATTGCTAATTTCGCCATTTTAAACGAGTTTTAAGCAAGAATGAGGGCAAACAGGAGAAACCTAGGATGAAGCAATGAAAATGAGAAATCACCAGTCTGGTAAATCTACGTGAAAGGTAACATCATTAACTCTTTCTGATACATACAGGGTGCGCCACAATCACGTGCGTTCGATTTTTCAGTTTCTCTGAGAACGTAGATGGTAGCAGGCAGCTGGTTGAGCTTGCCAACACGCAACCAGGTGGCGCCACTGCATCGAGCTGCTCGAAAAGTCTCTTTTTCAGCTCAAGGTCTTCTGGGACACATTCCTACAATATGAAGATAAGAGTTGTACTGTGTAAAACAAGATATGGTAATTTTACCTGTTTGCTGATGCTGCTACCCTTTTCCCCATCCCTCCCCTCCGATATCTCTCTTTTCCTCTCTCTCTTTCTCTCTCTCGCTCATACACACACAACCACACATGCACATGTATACATTCATAAATGCATGCACGCACGCACGCATGCACAAACACACACACACCCACCCAGCTACACACACACACACACACACACACAGCTACACACACACGCATGCACGCACGCACGCACGCACGCACACACACACAGACAAACATACACACTTTCCCCTGCACATGCTCTCTCTTTCTCTCTGTCTTTCTATCTCACTCTGTCTATCTCCCTGCCTCTCTTCCTCCCCGCATCTGTTCCTTCCTTGTCTCCTTTGTCGCTTCTACAAGCAGAGAATTTACCTGCACATGTATAGCTCCACTGACGCAGCTTTTCAGGTCGCTAGACGAAGATATTAGCGCCCTCTGTTGAGCTGCGTTCAATGTTCCCCGCAATGTTCCTTCCTTCTCATGTCTCTTGAGCTCGGCCTCTATAAATTCAAGTGCTGCCAGGATCTGCGGTGGCCAAAAATGGAAACGACGTAAGGCAGGGTGCGAAATTATCACCAGGCCACCGGCATAAAGCCAGCAAATAATTTGGAGAGCCAGTAACATTGGCAAAACACCGGCCCTCCGTCTGTGCCGGAGGTTTCAGCCGTGTCAGCGAGAACCTACATTTTTATTTATAGCATTAATGAGCAAACTGTTATATAAAATTATTACAATACTGTTTTACCTGAAGGATATCATGCCATAATTTATCAACATTTTACAAATTTAAAATCGAGAATGCAAGCGTGAAACATGACATGACAAAAACACTTCGGACATCATTCATGAGATCTGCATTACGTTTAATGGTATTAGAAATAGTCATTCGTAAAAACAAGATTTGTACTAGTTTTTGTTTACTTGAACGGACACGATCCATGCGATTTATCGGTGTTTTTAATTGGCCTAATACATCCAATCAAAGTTATCCACCAAAATTAGAAAACTACCAGATTCATTTATGGATAAGCAGGAAGCAGAAACCAACAGTCCATACTACAACTTACTGTGCAAGCAATGTTAACTATAGCTAATATCATAGATTCCAAAGGTCATAGGAAGATGTCAAAAATGATTAGGTTTGTGTACATATATGCGGGATATTACACAAGTAAAGTAAAGTAAAATTTATTTTCATCGGTATATCATGAACATTGTAACATAAGCTAAGAGCTTTTGCACCGATATCAAACAAGAATAAAAGATATTGACACATGAACTTAAATATGCAATCGGGAAAAGGCGATAAGCAGATTGGTTCGTCGCATAATCCAAATATGAACGCCACGTGAACTGCATTGCCATTCATCACGGAAACGTTTTAAACAGTCACAAGGGTTTCTAATACATAAAAGGCGCACCACCATTGTCAAATTTAACATAACCGTTGGGAAAATGTTCTGAATTTACGCCAGTCCCCCTGCAGCGTCCGCATGAGTACCTACGGCACGCCTTTGAATCCACTGGCCATTACCTCCTTTGTCTAATTTTCCCTCAGAAAAACCCTTGGCCACTAACTGGTAGTTGTTCATGTAGGTATCATTTCGTTTGTCATGATTTGAGGTAAGCAACACTGGTCTGAAACACTCATACGCTGGAATATCTATTTGTCACCTACTTGTGACACCAATGCAAATGCTGTGCACCTCACTATGAGAACACGTATGTACATATCACACTGAGCTGTACATTTTTAATTAAGCAGCAATAATCTCTTTCTCAGCTAATGTGTGTGGGCGTGCGTGCGCGCATGCGCATACATGTGCATTCGTGAGGTGTGTATGTGCATGTATGGATGTTTACATGCATGTGTTGCATAAATGCTTGTATGTTTGGCGTGAGTGCACGTTACACACGGTGCGTGCATGTGTACATATATACGTGTCTGGTTGGTATGCCCACTGATATATGTACAACTGATTGAACATTGCTTCCAATTTTGATAACAGTGGCTGGACGTGAATTGTGACTACTCGTCACACCACAATCCTGTAGTGCATACTGACACACAACCTCAAATAGTACAGCAAATATAACTGCAATCCAGTGCTACTCATAGCGTGAAGAGGACATTTGACTTGCACTGACTAAGAGTTCACATTTGATACCCAAGTTACCATATATATCGTCACGAAAAACAACAACAACGAAACGCTTCCCAAATGACACTGACACCCATTACCAGTGTTTCCCCTGCATTGACACGAGCGAGGCGGGCCGCCTGGCCCAAATTCTCAGCAGCCACACAGAAATTTGTCCAAAACACCGCCTCGCTGACAAAAATCACTGTTCTTCCATAGAACAGTGCTTATAATGCACCAAAAATAGCTTAATTAGAATGCACCAAATCGCGCACACCATTTTTTTAATTTTCCTGCGGTGCTAGGACCTCGAAACGCGCAAACCCACCATAGGAAAATTTACCACCTCACAGACCTTTATGTCCAGGGGAAACACTGCTAAGGAACCTGATGAGGAATCTTCACAGTATAGCCGGCTACACTGTAGCCTATGGTACGATGAAACAGACCGGAGCTGGCACAATAAACAAATTGGCTTTATCCAGACACTCTATTAAACTCAACTCCACCATTATTTAGCCAAATTTCGACAATCACCGAACGTAAACCATTGCACGAGCAACGTTCGCGGCCGCAAACAAACCGAAATAGTGGCGATGCTAGTGAACGAGCTCCAGTCTGAATTTCCCCACTGGGTTTCCCTCATACTTTGCTGTACAGATGGACCTGCGGTGGAGCGAAAAGCTACATGGGCAGAGGGGATGTTAGCTGTAGAACTATAGCCCTTTGCTCTGCCACAGTGCAGTGTGCATGTCGCAGAGCGAAGGGCTGTAGTTCTAGAGCTAAGGGATGTTAGATACAATAATGTAATCCAACAAGAGTACGGCTGTGGGGTGTATAATGTACTCTTGTTAATGTACTAATGTCTTAGCGTGGCTGTTATACATACAATACTGTAATCCAACGTGAGTACAGTAATGTTAATGTACTCTTGTTAATGTACTAATGTCTTAGCTGGGCTGTTACATACAATACTGTAATCCAAATTAAATGTACTCTTGCAATGGCTCGATCTCCCCTACTCTTGTTGGGTTACATTATTGTATCTAATGTGCTGTCGGTGAATGTCTGTCTGTCTGTCACGAAGTGAATGGCTACATGGGCAGAGGATCTGTCAGCGAGGATACGCTGACGGAAGCATCGGTGATGATTAATCTAAGTCGCATGCTCACCTGTTTCGGCTCGACGTCGTAGACGCAGACGGGGTGACCGACTGCGGCGAATAGCATCGACCAGCCCCTGCCTATCAGTCCGCTACGAAGACAAGCCAAGGTTAACACGACAGATCACATTTCGTTATTATCTCCATTCCTTTTTAGCTAATTGCAATTTTGAAGCTTTTTCTACTGCGATCCGCAGTGTTGATCTGTCCATTTTATCAACTATATGTCTCTTACCTGTCTTACCTCTTACCTCAAGATTACGTCTCTTACCTCTTACCATCTCTAACCTGCCTCTTTATACTCCATTTGACTTTGAAGCCAATTATTTACGAGGTTACAAGGTTACAACTTTATTACTGAAACCCGAGACTCGAGAGCGTAGACACGGTGGATCAACCGACATAGTTCATACAGGACTGAAAAAATTTTCAAGGACTTTTCAAGGACATTTTATCAGAAATTCAAGGACCAACCTAGATCACATTAATAAACCCTTCTAAACACTGTCACTTCTAGAACATACCTTGATTTACTGACAGATTTTACTGACTTACTGTAATTTGTGATCATCATTTAACTGTCTATATCGTGGCTATAGCTTTTTAAGCTCATTTAACGCAATTTTTATTGAGGTTTGCACATTATATTGTTGGTACAAAATTTCTTTTTATTACAGGCAAATGATTCTTTCATGAAATTCAAAGACTTTTCAAGCACAAAACAACATTTACTAAATTCAAGTACTTTTCAAGAACTCACCTCAAATTCAAGGACTTTTCAAGGACTGTGCGAACCATATGAAGCACACATTAATTGTTGGCAGTGGCTACGGGTACGGTAGCCGTATTTTAATGTCTCGAGGCTACGGGTACGGGAGTCCATTCGCTTGGGTTTGTCTATATTCAGGCCGGTACAGGAGATAATTTGCATATTTTGTCACGTCGTTTGTGTTATAACCAATGAGATGTAATCGCGATGGAGAAGGAGGGGAGAAGCTGGCGGAGGAGGTGGTGGAGAAGGAGGAGGTGGTGGAGAAGGCGGAGGTGGTGGAGAAGGTTGCAGGGAGGTGCCCTTCTCCCTGGCACCACCTTCTCCCTTCTCCACCACCTTCACCACCACCCTCTCCACCACGTCCTCCTTCTCCACCAGCTTCTCCCTTCTTCCCTTCTTCATTCTCCACCAGCTTCTCCCTTCTTCCCTTCTTCATTCTCCACCAGCTTCTCCCTTCTTCCCTTCTTCATTCTCCACCAGCTTCTCCCCCTCCTCCTTTCAGAATGTAACGGTAACCACACATATATTTTGTTTTGGCCTAATACAGATCTAAAATCTATGATAGGCTTTGCTATACCTACTTGTAGTACAGTAATAAAGATACAGCTGTGTAACTTTAACGACTTCGCTATATTAAAGGAATAATAGGCCCATTGATTATGCAAAGTTGACGAATGCTACAGTAACTGGCACCTTGTGTAGTTAATAAGTTCATTACCTTATAGCCAAACGCGTACTAGTTTGTCCAATATCATTGCTGGTTACTAAGAAATGTCTAATTGAAATCCGCAGTCCAAGAAATCAGTTGACTGACTTGTTTACAGTTTCGAAACCGCATACGGTTAAACGGGTGTGATACAGATTTATAGTGCACCGGACATTTTCGCACGCATGCTCGGCCGTACGCAATGTTAGCGATGGTACAGTACCGTAACTGTATACGTAACAGTAGCTCTGATTGTAATGAACGTCGAATCTACATAGGAATCACTGACGCTCGTGATAATGAACTGAAGTAGGCTGTGTTTGGGGCCAATTACACTATGGGGGGATCGCCGACTAACCACGGCCACAGACTAAACATGGAAAGCAGACGGCACTATAGTGGGTATAGGCGTATTTACCTATATTGGTCAAACGAATACACCTGTGTCCGAAATTGAAGACATGTGGGTACCCGTTCATTAGCACCCACGGTCATTTATTTACTTGTGCCTCAATACCGAAAATACACCCAGAGATACATTCTAGTACTAGCTCATTAGTCGTTATAAGCATCCCAGGACAAACAATTCTCTGCTCAACACCCGTAGCAACATGTGACGTCACCTAACCGAATTCAAGGCTATTTTGCTTGGCAACCAATTTAGCGATGGTGCCAGATTACCAGATTTACGCATTTCAATTAGACATTTCTTAGTAATTAGCAGTGATATTGGACAAACTAATACGCATTTGGCTATAAGGTAATGTACTTATTAACCAGTGCTCGAAATAAGAAAAAAAATGTGGTTGTCCTGCGGACAACCCNTTTATCTTGTTCACTCTACGATCTTTGATAAACACCCACCAAAAACATCCGAACAGCGTTGTGGGAGTGAATCGCAGCGCTACCTATCTGCGAAAAACGTCAACTAACGAAACATGCTCAACCATAGTCGGTGCTCGTCACTATTGCAGATTTTTTCTCCATGGAAAAGACTAGCTGTCTTTGGTACATGTATTTATATTTGAATTGCATGCAATAAAGATTTAATAATAATAAATAATAATAACGTGAACTGCAATGTTGGTGGATGTGGCGAAGAAGTGAATCCACATGTGTGATGTCCATGAGTGATATCCATGCCAGTTTATGAGCATAATAATTAATATGTCCATGAGTGATATCGTGTGTCACATATTTCGACGAATATATACACGTATATGTATATGGGAGACTGATGCCAGAAATCCTCTGTCTGGGCTACCATGCAAGAGTGGGGGAACGGGGGGGGGGATACATTCCCACTTTCCCAGCAAAAAAACACCCCATATTATATATTTAATTAAATTATATAGATAGAGAGAGAGAGAGGGAGGGAGAGATAGAGAGAGGAGGGAGAGGAAGAGAGAGATAGCAAAAAAAGAAAGCGAGCCAGTGTGAGAGAGTGTGTGTGTGTGTGCGAGAGAGAGAGAGAGAGAGAGAGA
>NW_014578985.1:0-4117 GCF_000485595.1 Priapulus caudatus
CATCAACAACCACGGCAAATTTAGTAATTTACTGATGTAAATTTTAAAATATGGCTGAAAAATGTTACGACCGCGGGACCTTCTGGACACCGGGACCAGCATGTCGCACCGGGACGATCCAGGTGAGACCGGGTCACTTGGGACGTCTGCCTTCAGGAACTACGCTGAAGATAACAACAATTACGTGATATGTTTATATCACTGATTGCGATAGAGATTTATGTCTATATTTTTTGTTTATAGCACATCCATAAAAAATGCCACGCGCTAACGTGAACACGTACACTATAAATGCATTCATCAATAAACGCACACCCACGCACACACACGCACACGCACGCACATACACGCACGCACGTACACACACACACACACACACACACACACANGTTAGCGGGTATGCTTCACGAGGCCATCAATGATTCACGATCTTGGGCGAATTGTCTTAGCTGCCTCCTAAAAGTTGTGCATTGTCGCTCGCGATTACGGCCGCATCCGGCAGTAGGTGCTAGACGTGCTGCGCCACGTGCGACCCAGGCGGTCGTAAAATGAAAACGCGTCAAACAATGTCGGGGGTGGGGGTGATTATATATATATATAATGTAATATAAATAGTATATTGTGTGTTGTGTGTTGTGTGTGGTGTGTGTGTGTGTGGTGTGTGTGGGGTGCTGTGTGCGTGCGTGCGTGCGTGCCGTGGTGTGTGTGTGTGTGTGGGGGGGGGGGGGGGGGTTTTTGTGTGTGTTGGTGGTCAAACTGCAATGCAGTGCCCCCTTCGCTCACTCAGGATACATCGATTTGAGCCATCGAGCGAGAAGCGCGCAATCTCGTGGTGTGTATGTGTGGTGGTGTGTTGTGCGTGGTGGTGGTGTGTGTGTGTGTGTAATGTCGTGTGGGGTTGGTATGGTGTGTGTGTGTGTGTGTGTGGCGTGGTGTGTCTGGTGTGTGTGGTGTGTGTGTTGTGCGTGTGGTGTGGTTTTTTTGTGTGGTGGTGTGTGTGGGTGTTGCGTGGTGTGTGGTGTGCTGGTGTGTCTGTGTGTTGCTGGTGTGGTGTGGTGGTGTGCTTTGTGGTGTGTGCTTGTGTGTTGTGTTGTGTGTGTGTGGTGTTTGTGCCGTGGTTGTGTGGTGCTGTTGTGTGTGTGTTGTGTGTGTGGTTTGTGTGCGTTGGTGTGGGGCTGTGTTGTGGTTGTGTGGTGTGTGTGTGTATGAATGTAGTCGAGCGTGTGTGAGGAGCAGAGTATTGTGTGAAAGAGAAGACTTGGCCCGTGTGGTGTGCGTGGGCGGTGCGGCGTGCGTGCGTGCGTGCGTTGGGCATTGTTGTTTGAGAATTGTGTGGCCTTTTATGTCGCTGGAATCAAAGTACAATCAACAACCACGGCATTAATTTAGTAATATCTGATGTAAATTTTAAAATATGGCTGAAAAATGTAGCGACCGCGGACCTCTGGACACCGGGACCAGCAAGTCCGCTAGCCGGGAACGAACCAGGGAACCGGGTCCACGGTTGGGTAACGTCTGCCTTTCAGGAAACATACGCTGAAGAAACAAAATTACGTGATCATGTTTGTTATTCACCGATTGCGATAGGAGAAATTATGTTCCTATTTATTTTGTTTTAAGGCACAATCCATAAAAAATGCCACGCGCTAGAACGTGAACTACGGTACAACTATAAAAATGCATCATCATAAGACGCAACACCCCACGCACACACACGCACACCTCAACCCACATACACGCACCGCAAGTAACAACACACACACACACAACACCATACCACACACACACACACACACACACAAAGCACACACACACACACACACACCACACAACCACAACAGCACTACTAAACACACACACCACACACACACAACACACAACACATCACTCACACACAATATATAAATCATATAGCCAGGGGTTAATAAATGATTGAAATTTGTCGATAATCAACCTCTGAAATATAGAACTAAATCATACTAGACATGATGTTATGTTGGACGGTAAGAGGTTATATGACCCAGCAGTGACGTAACGATAAGCACTGGTGGCCTGAACAATAAATCGTAAACACAAAACGACACGCTAATCCCGTTACAATATCTCACTCATGATCTAATTGGCTCGCCCTCTGCACTACTACAACAACAACAACTACTAACGACATCTACTACTACTACTCTGACGCACTGCCTACTACTACGACTGCACATCTATCTACACTACTTACTACTACTACTACTATACTTACGCTACTGCTACTAACTACTACTACTACACTATCACTACTGCTACGCCCTTTTTTAAGAACTAATACTACTACTAACTGACTACTACTACTACTGCTTACTACTACCCTGTACTAACACTACTACAACTACACCTACTACTGAACAATAAACTACTTACTGACTTACTACTAATGCGCTACACTACTACTACTACTACTACTACTACTACTACTACTACTACTACTACTACTACTACTATTGCTAAGAAGGGCACGCTAAACACGCACGCGCCACGAAGATCGCGATTGCTTGACGGACAATAGTGCCGCTAGGACACGACACACGCGATCGAACCCTCGTTTCCTTTTCTATAAATCTAACTATAAATCTCGGTCTCTATGTACGATCACAACCCCCTGTGGCCGCTGCACTCCTGCGAGCTCTAACGACGGACCGCACACGATAAACGCGCGTTGACTGGCTAATTTCTCTTTGTGTGTGTTTTTTCTTTTTTGAACGCGTCATATGTACCCGGAGCGGTGCCGTTTCACGGCGATGTTGTTCGCGACAGCTTTTGTGTTTTGATTCATTCACGTTCCGGATTACAACGTGATGCGAGCGAGCGCGCGAGGGACGGTGTCGTCGCGAGTAAACGCATGAACAGAACGCTGCAGAAACAACTCTAATGTTCGAGTGAGGTGCTGCTTTGTTGCGGCGATGGCTAGAACAATATAGGTGTCGGTTTTCTCGACTGCGTGCATTAACTGTGGCATTAATTCACATTTTCATTGGCGAGGGACAGATAGGTTTGCTTTCTATTTTTCGAAAATTTGTTTTTTGTTACGAGATTTTAAATGAATTGAGCTCGTAGAATGAGTCTCGTTCAGTCGGGATATGCATGAGAGATCCCGGAACTTTACATTTCCGCATGCGGCAGCACACGTAATAGCCATAGTTAGATCTCACATTATACATCTGTAGATTATATCTATATATACATTACACCAAAAGCTAATAAATTATTATTATTATTATTATTATTATTATTTATTAGCTTTTGATTCCAACGCCCACGATAGGTGGCGTTTTTTTGGACCAACAGCATCGACGGTCACGTGATGCACGTGCGCGCAGGCGGTATCGCATTGGAAGGATTTATAGTTATTTATTACTTTAGTTTGATTAAGTGTTGCGTCGATAATCGATTTACAATCGATCACCGGCGGGAATTGTGCAATTTGTAGTTTCCACCGCATAGACGGACAACCTTAAGTCGTTGAGAATCAACCAATGGAACTAGGAACGTTTGGAACTAGGACATAACTCAGCCGCTGACTGTTAATAAAGGGACTGATTGGTAATAAGAAGCTCTGTTTAAGTTAACAATGTCTTCGGTAGTGCTTCGGTGGCCGCACGATGTAATTTACGGCATTGCAAATGATTTAGTTGGAATAGAATGGCGCGCTTAACGACGGCCCATCAGGAGCAGACGCCGCAGTCCGTTTACCGCGCTAAATTGAAATGTTCCGTCTGTCGATCGTCTGTCGATTAGAGCCAGGGATTCAGGTAAGACGTAGGGAAACACGTTGCCTGCCTGCCTGCCTGCCTGCCTATCTGCCTGCCTGTATATATATACATATTATCTCAGTAACCAAGCTTTTCCCAATATTTCTTTAAAAAAAATTGCCAACTGCGCCGATCCGTTGCCACTGCCGCGATCTTGATTGACAATCTTTAAGATCTTACGTTTTAGCGTTCATGAATAAGATATAACGCTTGTTAGAGCGTGAACGATAAAGAGAGCGAGAGAGAGAGACCGAGAGAGAGAGAGAGAGAGAGAGAGAGAGAGAGAGAAAGAGACCGAGAGAGAGAGAGAGAGAGAGAGA
>NW_014578985.1:6912-12975 GCF_000485595.1 Priapulus caudatus
CTCGTCTCTTTTGTCTTCTCTCCCCCCCACACCGCCTCTCTCTCTCGATTCTAAACAACTTCTCCCGATCCTGTGGAGCCCTGCGCTGTTCTTTTCCCTTCCCCCCCCTCCCCTTCTTCTCGCGCATTGTCGCTCCTCTCTCCTCCTGCCCTACTTCCGTTTGTCGCTCTCCTGCTTCTTTGCCTCTTCTCTCGGCTCTCGCCGCGCGCTCGCTCTCTCTATAATACCCGCTCTCGCTTTTCTCTTGTCGGTGGGTCATCTCTTTCTCTCTTATCTCATCGCTCTGAGCAACAGTCGGGCGCCTCTTTTTTTTCGTCATGACATCGTACATCGGTCTTCGGGGAAGATGCTGAGTGTGGAAAAGTAGGCGGGTACGAGTTGTCCATACTCAAATCCAGAGGAATGACGAGGCCCCCTGCCACGACCCTCCACCCAGAGACCGGGGGCAAGTGCTGCGAACTACTGCCGGTAAGGAGGATTGCAAGACGATGGAGTAAGAAGAATCATATCCACGCCTCACAACCCCAAAATAACCATTGTGCATGTTCACGTCGCGACAAATCCGCAAAACGAACCGCAACTATACAACTATAAAAGTTTATTCACAATTTCATCGCGACTCTCTCTCTGTGCGCCGAATATTACATTATCCCTAATAGCCTATCGGCGAGCTCGAGTGCTATGTGCCCCATCGAAGGCCAGCCATCCGTTTGCTCAGCCTAACTGCCATCTCGTCCGTGACTAAGCTCGCCCGTTTCATTTACACAATTGGAACAGCCCCACTCCTCTCCTCCGCCGAATATACATGTAGAAATATCCCAAGGGTTAGTTGAATGCAGTTCTTATCGCCATAAACTTGGCCTTCCACCTCATCTTCTCTCTCTCGAATCGCAAATTCCCTATCTCATGCCTAAACTTGCGAATACTTCCTCTAGTTATACCTATCACCTCGATATTCTACCCAGGACCTCAAGACGAACCCGTCAAAATGTGTCGTGAATGATCTAAGTTAATCCACAAAAGACACCTGCATGTCTGATTCTCCTTGTTTCTCTCTCTCCTCTCTCTCCTCGCTCTTCTTCCTCCTCTCGTTCTCTCTCTCTCTCTCTCTCTTGCTTTCTCTAGCACGCGCTCCCTCTCTCTCCCCTCTCCCCAGCACTCTCTTCCCTCTCTATTTGCTTTATACTACAATATTATCGCGTTCGGCAAAAGCACTAAAGCTAACGTTAGCTGGATTAGTTCTAGCACGCAGTCGTGATCACGTAAAGGAACAGCTGAAACTTGCTGAAACTTACACAGTAGCAGACACAGGAGTATTGAACAACGGCAGCGGCAGCGGTGGCGGCGGCGGCGGCAGCAGCAACAGCAGCAGTAGCAGCAACAGCAACAGAAGCAGCAAGAGTAGCAGTAGTAGAAGTAGCAGCAGCAGCAGCAGCAGCAGCAGTAGCAACAGTAACAGCAGCAGTAGTCGTAGTAGCAGTAGTAGCATTAGCAGCAGCAGCAGCAGCAGCCGCAGTAATAGCAGAAGCAGCAGCAGCAACAAAAATGTAGCAAAAATTATACTAACGTACAATGAAATGTTTAACTAGATTAAATGACGATCGAAGTAAACATTTGGCCTTCTAGCCGAGCCGCTAAAATAAAGGAAAACTGGGAGAAAATAGAGCAGTTACTTCGCCTGCTAAAGTGGCGTAGCGACACGACGAGCTTGGAATAGAGGTAAGCGCGTGTGCGTGCGCGCGTGTGGGCAGGTGTGCGTGCGTGTGCGTGCGTGTGCATGCGTGTGAGCAGGCGTGTGTATGTGCAGGCGTGTGAGCGGGTGTGCGTGCGCGTGTGTGTGTGTGCGTGCGTCTGCGTGCGCGTGTGTGTGTGTGCGTGCGTCTGCGTGCGTGTCTATGTGTGCGTGCGTCTTCGTACGTGTCTATGTGTGCGTGCGTGTGTATGTGTGCGCGCGTGTGCGCGTGCATGCGTAGTGCGTGCATGCGTAGTGCGTGCATGCGTAGTGCGTGCGTGTATGTGTGTGTGTGTGCGTGTGTGTGGGTGCGTGCATCGTCTCCCAGCATACCTTCCAGCGTACAGTTTGCGATGGCAATCTAACAGTTTAAAACATTTTTGCACGGCATCGTAGCAACGCCACCACTGCGTAGCGTATAGGAGTAGTGATTTGTTTGCTTAGCCTTTGCTAAGCCTCTCTCTTGCCATACCTGGCGCCAGTCGGCTTTTAAAAACGGATGTTTTCACAAGCGAAATCCAAATGAGAGCCATATCGAGTAAGCGACTGGAAGGAGGAGGAGGAGGAGGGAGAGGCGGCGGAGGAGGAGGAGGAGGAGGAGGAGGAGGAGGAGGAGGATGGGGGCGATGTGGGCGCGCGCCTTTCTCCTCTCCATCCTCTAGGGACAGCGGCCGGAAGCAAGCGATGAATCATTTATGTGGCTTCGCCATCATCGCCAGCATCGCCACCACCGCCGCTGCCGCCGCCGCTACTGCTGCTGCTGCTGCTGTCGCTGCTGCTGTCGCTGCTGCTGTCGCTGCTACCGCCGCTACTGCTGCTACTGCTGCTACTGCTGCTACTGCTGCTACTGCTATTGCTGGTGCTACTGCTGCTGCTGCTGCTGCTGCTGCGGCGGCGGCTGCTGCTGCTGGTGCTGCTGCGGCTGTCGCTGCTGCTGTCGCTGCTGCTGCTATTGCTGCTGCTACTGATCGGTATTCACGACCCTTCACGCGAAAAACACCGGGTCTTCTCTCTCTTCTCCCTCTGCTGCGTGTGTGTGGGTGCGTGCAGGGAAGGTCAAGCGTACATGTGAAGCGGCCGGGTCGCCGCCGCTGCTGCTGCTGCTCGATACTGATTCCTCACTTGATAACGTCCTTCTCCGATGATCCTCTTCTCTCTCTCTCTCTCTGCTTTCTCTCTCTCTCTTCTCTTTCTCTCTCTCTCTCCGCGCGTCGTGTGTGTGTGTTGTGTGTGCGTGCGTGCGGCGTTGCGTGGCGTGTGTCGCAGATATATCCGTAGCGTGCGTCGCCGTGCCCTGCGTGTGTGTGTGTCGTGTGTGTTGCGAAGTAGTGTCGTGTGTAGTGTGTGTTGTGTGATGTGTGTGTGTGGTCGTGTGTGTTGCGTGTGTGTGTGTGTTGTGTGGTGTGTGTGGCGTTGTGTGTGTAGTGTGTGTGTGCTGTGGGTGTGATCATGTGTGTGAGTGTGGTGTGTGTGTGCTTGCTTGTGTGATGTGTGTTGTCTGCATGTTGATCTGTCGCTCTCGCCTCTCTCTCTCTGACTCTCTCTCTCTCTCTCTCTCTCTCTCTCTCTCTCTCTTCTCCTCTTCTCCTCTACTCGGGTTTCTTCTGTCTCTCTGTCCTCTCGGTCTCTCTCTCTCTTCTTCTCCTCTCATTCTCTCTTCGCCTCCTCGTCTCTATCTCTATCTCCTATCTCTCTCTCTCTCTCTCTCTCTCTCTCCTATATAATATAATATATATATATATATGTAATATATACATAAGGTCTTTGTCTCGTGGGGGGGGGTCGGCCCTCACAATGCGAATGCGTCATCAGCGTTGGCGACAGCGTTGACGACGTCGGCGCATATACTCGCACGTCGCCCGTCGATTTTTTGTTTCGCGGACGGAGTATTCTGTTTGTATATTAACGTATGCAAGCGGTGATGTGATCGCTCGTCGCTGGTCTATACAGACGCGCGCGCGATGTGTAAAATACACTCGGGTTTGGTAATATGATTGCTGGGTGTGTGTGTGGCAGTGCGGGTTTAAAATACACTCGTGTTTGGTAATATAATTGCGGTGTGTGTGTGTGACAGTGCGGGTGTAAAATACACTCGTTTTTGATATTTCAATCGCGGGGTGTGTGTGTGTGACAGTGCAGGTTGAAAACGCGAGCGTGTTTGATAATACAATTGCAAGGTTTATGCGTTTAAAGCACACGCGTTAATCGAGCGTAAGCTGTTACCGTGTCATCTTTAATGATTAATGGCGTCTGTATAGGTGCCGTGAACGCACGCACGCACGCACGCACGCACGCGCGCACGCACACACGTACGCACGCGCACACGCACGCACGCACGCACGCACGCACGCGGCAAATCTATAATATATCACGTGCGCAGCGGCCGACGTATTTTTCGAACAGCGAAAATGGCGAGGCGACGACGACGACGACGACGACGACGGTGGTCGAATTGTCACGTGACCTTCGCGCCGACGCAAGTTCAACGACGGGGAGACGTTTAGAAAACGGTCTCCTCTGCCGCCCTCTGCGCATGCGCACGAGAGTGACCTCAATCTGTCAGTTTTCAGCGCAGGTGTACAGATGGACTCTGTTGTTGTTGCGCACGTGGCTATGCACACACACACGCACGCACACACGCGCACACACACACGCACGCACACACGCACACACACACACACGCACGCACACACGCACACATACACACGCGCACGCACACACGCACGTACAAACGCACGCACGCACACGCACACACGTACATAATTATCATTTACGAGTTCACCATCATAATTATGATAAATTAATATGGATTTTCATCGTCGCAAATTGTCACCAGCAGCGTTGTTGTTGCGCGTGCCGGCACACAAACACGCAGGTAGGCATATCGGCAGCGTGACACAAACACGCAGGTAGGCATATCGGCAGCGTGACACAAACACGCAGGTAGGCATATCGGCAGCGTGACACGCGAAGCAACAACGCGACAATAGCGACGAGTAAGGTTACATGTTAAATGTGATCTTGTCGTATTTATCCATACTCGCAAAATGGCCGCCTCCGGCGGCCATATTCGCTCGTTACGCTGATGAGACTATACGATGATTTCTCTAAATCCCGGCCCGATTCATAGTAATCTCTTAGTAAAATATTGACTTGATACGAAGACAATAATACTAGGATCCTGTTACTAACATAAAATTTTCTGTCCCGGTATATTCATTTCTATATAAAACACTTTGTACACACCTTCTAATCCATTGTTTTTCTCTTCAAATTAAGGCTAATATAATATATGGAACCCGCTTAATACGATTATTTTTCTTTGGCCCGTCAGTTTCGTACTGTGATATTATTCTTATGGCGGATATGTTTGATGTTCTGCTAGTAAAAAAGAACCCATATTACAACAAAATCTATTCGTGCCGAATTTAATCTTCGTGTAATAGAGCTGCTACGATGCAGCTTAGCACACCGTCATAGGTGTGCGGTTGGCTGCGGCCGTTTAAAGGCTTTAGAAAAGCAGCGATAGTATAAATATTTGGACAAAGTCATGAGAATACTGCGAGAGGCGCGCACCTGGTGCGCGCGACTGCTTACGCTCGCCGTAAGCGCACCTAACTCGAGACGCACTTGATTCAGAGACGAAATTGACTAAGGAGTAGTCTCATATGAACAGTACAATGTATCAGTGGTTAGTGGGCAGCCAACGCCGCAGTATGGCTAAGGCCTGCAGTATCAGTTGTCGCCTCGCGAGCGCTTCAACGCCAGATTGCGACTCAGTGCTAATTGCCAGGTGAGAGCCTAATAGCGCGCATGCGTCCACGAGAACATCGCCCGGCTAGAGTTATAGTATAAAAATATAATAATACGTATATATAACCCAATACTATCTATATAATATTCTTGCATATGTATATATATATATAAATAATATATAATTATACTGTGTGTGCGTGTGTGCGGTGTGGACGCGTGTGGCGTACCGGTATGTGTGTGCATGTGATTTGTGTGTGAGCGTTGTGTTGGTAGTGTGTGTATTTGTGTGTGAAGGCGCTGAGTGTCAGGTGTGATTATAGATATGCACTGGGAGCGCATTGATGTCTTCAAGGCAAGTGGGCAGACGCGGCTTTTGCACCGGCGGTGGGCGTGATTTGCCTGCTAGCAGGTACTTTATTATATTGCGGGGAAGCAATCAGAGCTATGGTTTTATGTATAATTAAGACTTTAGTAGGAATAAGGTGTTCACAATTAGATAAAATATTACTGGCAAAGCCTAAACTCTCATTCAATAGTACTATTCATGTACTACAATCGCACCGCGTTAGTAGGCA
>NW_014578985.1:13000-15820 GCF_000485595.1 Priapulus caudatus
TGTGTGTGTGTGTGTGTGTGTGGTGGTGTGTGTGTTGTGTGTGGCTTGCGGTGCTGTGTGATGTGGTGTGTGTGTGTGTGTGTGTGTTGTGTGTGGCGCCGCGTCGTGTGTGTGTGTGATGTGCGCGTGTGTGTGTGTGTGTGGTGTGTTGTGTGTGTGTGTGTGTGTGTGTAGTGTGTTGTGTTGGCCGCTTGGGAGATTTCATGGCAAGGCATTCCAGAGCCCGACGAGTAATCAATATATTTGCCCTTCATATATTTTATTACACCAAACTTCGCATGAAACGGCGGGTTTGAGGCTGTTTTCATTCAATCAAGTTTGACTGACCATTTTGGTTACGGTATTTATTACTATTAATATCAACGAGCTTAAATAATACCTGGGTTATAGGGTTGTATTAGCTCTTATTAATATGTAGATATAATAATGTAACTCATTCTTGTGTTGGCCACATTATTGTAATCGATATTATACGTACAATAGAATATTTAATACTCGTAATTTTAGAGATTACGTGAGTTGTGCGAGATTTCGTATCCGTGAGCTATGTCCACAATTATACGTATGGAATAATTGACATAGCTCAGGTTGCTTTGTAAAGTGAGGTTAAAACAGTTTTCGTATTATATGTTATCATTCTTTGGGCTCATGTTCGGTATAACATACACTTGGCGTCTTTTCCGTGATTATTACGGGTGATCTTATTCAACGTATGTATAGTATGCATTAAATTATAGACAATAAATGTATTTTTTTTAAAGAAATTTTACCGAACATGTTAGCGCGGTCATTAGATGCGACAGTTTTATGATAGAGGGAGCAACGCTCAGCGAAGCAACATTGATCCTCAAACAAACAACATGGTTTTGGTTATCGTGGTAGCTTGACATTGTATTTAAAATGCGCGTATAAGTTTGTTGTAGTCTATAAGAAAAAATTCACCTAAAAACTATCGCACCGATGTTGTAGAGCGCTCGTCTACTTTGCCGCTACACCGCCGGCCCCCACGCACACATCTATCACCGGGAAGCAGAAAAAAAACAATCTTATACCGTCTAATCTTGATCTAAGTAGAGCGCATGAAAACTCGGTTATTTTCGCTGTAGTTTGTGTGTTTGTGTGATTGATTAATGCCGATTTGCGAAACATATTCTCTGCACAGCCACGACGTGGAGTGTCTTCTAAATATTCCGATGTTTAAGCACACGCACACGCACGACAGGCACACACACCCAACGACGCACGAGGCATGCAAGCCGCTATCTCTCACAACAACACACGCGCGCGCCTACGCACACACACAGAATAGATCACGAAACGGTTGACGCTAACACACGCGACAGGCGACGGCGACGACGACAGTCGGGGAGCGTTTGAACGAATATTTACGGTGGGGTTCGTGTTACGGCCCCCCCCTTCACGCGGTGCGCAATCAGTATTCAGGAGCCGCTAAGCAGCAGCATAGCCGATGGTGTGGTCATTGCTCGATGGCTGATGCACTCAATGGCTCTCTCTAACTGCCACTTCAATGTGCCCAGCTCTACTCCACTTAAAAGCGCCTCTCTATGGGCGTGCACGCACGCGTGTAGGCGCACTCATGACTTTCTTACTCCGACTTAAAACAGCCGCCTCTTATGGGGTGCACGCACGCGTGTAGGGCGCACTCATGACTCTCTACTCACTTAATACCAGCCCGCCCTTCTATCGGGGTGCACGCACGTCCGTGTAGGCGCACTCATTGGCTCTTACTCACTTAACGAGCCCCCTCTATGGGGACGCGCACGCGTGTAGTGCGCAACTCTGACTTTTCTACCTCACTTAACAGCCCTCTCTATGGGGTCACACACACACACACGTCCCCACTGTCTAACGCACCGATTGTGTATTTAGGCAACAGCTGCGGCATGCAGAATGTCGTGTGTTGTGTCATACACGCGACGCCTTCATTTGATAGGTCAATAGATTCTATCAACTCCCCGCAGTAAAGAGACGGGGTCAGTAATCTCAGTATATTATTAGATCTGTCAATAGGTAACGCTATTAGCAAAAACACCGAGAAATGCTCCGGTACGTAGATTTTTGCCCGTTCTCACGCCGAGCGTCAATAATGATGTTTGCTATATAATACGACAGATGTCACTACGGGTCATGTTATTGGCGAATTGATTAAAGGCGGGCGAGGCTAGTCGGAGATTTCAGTTAAATTATGTACGGGGGATTAGAAACAAAGCTGATTGGATGTTAGATGTAACTTTGAAGCCCGCGCAGATTGCGTTAGACATGCTAAATGATGACATACTAAGTCCAGAAAAAATTAAATTACCCCTTGTCCTCTTGCGGTGCGTCGTACGCTTCTACTCCAAAAGTCATAGATCTTCTCCTGATTTTCTTTTTATATTAAAAAAAGAATCATCGCCGGATTTCTCGTGAGAAATAGTTTTGTAAAAAAACAAAAACGAATGCGACCTCGGGTTTCGTGCCACATGGTTACTCTCCGTCAACAAATTGATTTCTCTCGTAATCCGACAATAATTTTACAATGTTTTCCTCGAGGGGTTTCAAACTCTTCAACAAAACAATTCAACTCAAAAACCATTCCTATCAAGAGTGACAGGGATACAACTCTAAAAACCATTCCGAACAAGATCGAGTGAGTTTAACCATTCCTATCAAGGATGACTCGCGTGTGTATGACACCCTGAGCGTGTATAAGCGGTTACACTCGCTAAAGATCAGATCTCGCGTAAACGCGTGTATATAGAGGAGGAGGAGGAGGAGGAGGAGGAGGAGGAGGAGGAAGAGGAAGAGGAGGAGGGGGAG
>NW_014578985.1:17840-20569 GCF_000485595.1 Priapulus caudatus
AGTCATGAGTGCGCCTACACGCGTGCGTGCACCCCATAGAGGGGGCTGTTTAAGTGGAGTAAAGCTGGGCAGCTTGAGTGGAGTAGAAAGAACCGTGAGTGCATCAGCCATCAGCAATGACACACCATCGGCTATCTTGCTGCTACGGCTCCTGAATACTGATGCGCGCCTGCGTGAAGGGGGGGGCGAACGACGCCGCACCGTAAATATCGTCAACGTCCCCCACTGTCGTCGTCGCCGTCGCTGTCGCCGTGTGTTAGCGTCAACGTTTCGTGATCTATTCTGTGCGTGTGCGTAGGCGCGCGCGTGTGTGTGTGTGAGAGATAGTGGCTGCATGCGTCCGTGCGTCGTTGGGTGTGTGTGCGTGCGTGGGTGTGCGTGTGCTTAAACATCGGATATTTAGGAAGACACTCCCACGTCGTGGCTGTGAGAGAATATGTTCCGCAAATCGGCATTAATCAATCACACAAACACACAAAACTACACGAAAATAACCGAGTTTTCATGCGCTCTAACTTAGATCAAGATTAGACGGTATAAGATTGTTTTTTTTCTGTTTCCGGTTGTAGATGTGTGCGTGGGCGGTGTAGCGGCAAAGTAGGAGCCTCTAACAACTCGTGCGATAGTTTTAGTTGAATTTTTTCTTATATGACTACAACAAAATTAATACCGCATTTTAAATTACAATGTCAAGTACCACGATAACCAAAACCAATGTTGTTTGTTGAGAATCAATGTTGCTCGCTGAGCGGTGCTCCCTCCTATCATAAACTGTCGACATCAATGACCGCTACAATGTTCGGCAAAATTCCTTTTAAAAAGATACATTTATTGGTGCTATAATTTTAATGATACTACATACGTTGAATAAAGATCCCCTAATAATCACGTAATAAAGACGCCAAGTGTATGTTATCCGAAATGAACCGGAAGAATGATAAATATAATACGAAATACTGTAATACCTCACTTCACAACAACCTGAGCTATGTAATTTATTCCATACGTAATTATTAAATTGTGAACATAACTCACGGATACGAAATCTCGCACAAACACGTAATCTCTAAATGACGAGTATTAAATATTCTATTGTACGTATAATATCGATACAATAATGTGACCCAACACAAGAATAGAGTTACATTATTATATCTACATATAATATAGAGCTAATAAAACCTATAACCAGGTATTATTAGCTCTTGATATAATAGTAATAAATACCGTAACCAAGATGGTAGTCAAACGGATTAATAAAAACCAGTCAAACCCGCCGTTTCATGGAAGTTTGGTGAAATAAAATATATGAAGCAAGATATATGATTACTCGTGGGCTCTGGAATGCTGCAATGAAATCTCCCAAGCGGCAACACACACACACACACACACACACACACACACACACACACACACACACACACACAACACACACACACACACACACACACACACACACACACACGCACACATGCATGCGTCAGACCTCCGCTATAGCGATGGAATTAACAACTCTATACATGACAGTTGACACGCGTCTTCACATACACATAAAGAGGCCTGCCGAACGAATATCCACTCCCATGGTGATCTGTAAACAGCTAATGATCAGTCGCTCCCAGCCTGACCTGTTGACATCTGAACTAACGGCTTACTCTCCCGCGATGACCTGCCCTCGCCTAATCACCGTTCATTTCTGAAGTGACCTGTCCATACATACATACCTACATACATATATACATATATACATACAAGGACGATTTACTCGATTCTCAGAAGTCTACCGACAATCTACCGACAATTAACTGTCACAAAGAGTGACGTGGTCGCATCTGCTGACCATTCTTCACTTCTCGAGTAATCGCTTCTAATGATTTTCCCTAAGCAGCAAGTGTGCTGCTGCTGCTGCTGCTTCATTAGTATAGGCTGCATCTTAACCCTATAGCTTCGTTATCCGACGTGCGCGCAGGTGCGTACATAGCGCCTTGCCCTACTCTATATCTATTCACCCTTTATTCGCTACCCATTCACCACCTATCTATTCACTGCTAAGCAAATCCTGTGTCACGCGAGTGACCCGTGACGTAACAATCGTAGCAACGAGGGCGGGAAGCGCAGCGGTCGAACAGGAACTTGTCAACATTGTCGTCGTCACGAGGCGGGCGACGTGTCGTCGTTGTCACCCCGCGGGTGACATTGTCATGTCTGTCACGCGCGCGTGAGCCTATGACAGTTGTTTATCCGCGCGCGCTCGAGGAATGAATTAGCGGTGCAATTCCTGAGAGGTGGCGGTGACTCCGATTGCATTTCCTGCAATTCCGTAACGCCGTCGTGATGCGACCGCAGTAGCAGCAGTAGCAGCAGCAGTAGCAACAGTAGCAGTAGCCCCAGTAACAGCAGCAGTAGCAGTAGCAGCAGCAGCGCGCGCAGCAGCAGTAGCAGCAGTAGCAGTAGCACCAGTAACAGCAGCAGTAGCAGCAGCAGCAGCAGCAGCAGTAGCAGCAGCAGCAGTAGCAGCAGCAGTAGCAGTAACAGCAGCAGCAGCAGTAGCAGCAGTAGCAGCAGCAGCAGCAGCAGTAGCAGCAGTAGCAGCAGCAGTAGCAACAGTAGCAGCAGCAGCAGCAGCAGTAGTAGTAGCAGCAGTAGTAGCAGCAGCAGCAGTAGCAGCAGCAGCAGTAGCAGCAGTAGCAGCAGTAGCAGCAGCAGTAGCAACTGTAGCAGCAGCAGCA
>NW_014578985.1:21287-25841 GCF_000485595.1 Priapulus caudatus
GAGAGAGAGACACACACAGAGAGGGAGAGAGAGAGAGAGAGAGAGAGAGAGAGAGAGAGAGAGAGAGAGAGTGTGTGAGGTGTTTATACTCAATGGCTCTGAATTATTTTTTTATATATATACGTATATATACAAAAATATGTATATCTCATATATCTCCGGGTGTGTTCGTACGTGAGCGCGCGCGCGTTCGTGTGTGTGTGTGTGTGTGTGTGTGTGTGTGTGTGCGCGCGCGCGCGCGCGTGTGTGTGTGTGTGCATGTGCGTGCGTGCGTGCGTGCGTGCGTGCCCGTGCGTGCGTGCGTGCCCGTGCGTGCGTTCGTACGTGCCCGTGCATGCGTGCGTGCGTGCGTGCCCGTGCGTGCGTGCGTGCGTGCGTGCCCGTGCGTGCCCGTGCATGCGTGCGTGCGTGCGTGTCCGTGCGTGCGTGCGTTCGTGCCGCTGCGAGCGTTAGCGATGAACACATCATTGCGTGTAATCCAATAATAACTGTCCGTGCGACAACAGACCATCTCAACCACACAAGGTCTTTAATCGCAGACGAAGAATTCTTTTGGCAAAACGAAGTTCATCTCTCTCCCACCCCCTCCCCTTTCCCTCTCCTCGTCCCTCTCCCCCACTCGCTGCGCCCACCCACATCGCTCCCGTCCTCCTCCTCCTCCTCCTACGCTTTCTCCTCCTCCTCCTCCTCCTCTTCCTCCTCCTCCTTCCCCTCCTCCTCCTCCTTCCCCTCCTCCTCCTGCTCTTCCGCCTCCTCCTCCTCCTTCTCTTCCTCCTCTTCCGCCTCCTCCTCCTCCTCCTCCTCTTACTCCTCCTCCTCTTCTTCCTCCTCCTTCCGCAATGAGCTATTCTCTAATAGCAACGCCTCTCTCCCCCTCTCTCTCTCTCTGTGTTAGCAGCCTTACCGGTAATTAACCATTTACGGGGTACATCTGTCGAAATTACCTGGTCTGTAAGCAGACGATGAGAGCGCGTTCGCTGAGCATGCCCCGCCGGATGTGACGTCAGAGGCGGCGGCTTTCCTGCCGACGGGTCGATTGGTTGCGAGCTGCGACTGTCGTACGCATGACACATTTCGTCGCCTGCCAGGTGTCACGGTTAGCGGTAGTGCGCTATCGCTCCCTTCACGCGTCGCCACGAAATCCGAGAAGCAAGAAAGAGAGAAAGAGAGAGAGAAGACGATAGAGAGGAAGAAGAAGCAGCAGCACGAATAAGAAGAAAGCGAAGAGAAGAGAGAAGGAGGAGGACGAGAACGAAGAAGAAGAAACGAACGGAGAAAAAGAAGAAGGAAGAGAAGAAGAAGAAGAAGAAGAAGAAGAGAACGGAGAAAAGAAGAAGAAAGAGAAGAAGAAGAGAACCGAGAAGAAGAAGAAGAAGAAGAAGAAGAAGAAGAAGAAGAAGGAGAAGGAGAAGAGAGAGAGGAGCAGCAGTATCGGACGCATCTTACGTTACGTTGGGTCAGCAAGATTGGCAGGTTTCGCTGTGATTTCTAGGATTGTGTGGTCAGGTTTCAAAGCTTCGACCGCTGGAGAAACGACGGAGCAGGACAACTCGCAACAACTACTGCTACTACTACCTGTAACAGGTGTATACGGTCGGAGTAACCCCCGCACCGGCAGAGCGGCCGTAGGAGAAAACCCTCGTTACGCAGGTAAGAGTTAGAAAACAACCAGGTGGCCTTGCTGCATAGAAGCTGCTTCTTTGGTTTCGAGAGAGAGAGAGAGAGAGAGAGAGAGAGAGAGAGGAGGAGAGAGGGAGGGGAGAGAGAGAGAGAGAGAGAAGAGCGATGAGAGGAGAGAGATGAGGACACACACACAGCGAGAGGGAGAGAGAGAGAGAGAGAGAAGAAGTAGAGTGTGTGATCGTGTTGAGGTGTTTAATACTCAAAATGGCGTCCTGAATTCAATTTTGTTTATATATATACGTATATTATTACAAAAAGTATGTATATCTCAGAATATATCTCCGAGGGTGATGTTCGTATACGTGAGCCAGCGCGCGCCGTTCCGTGTGTCGCTCGCGGGCGAAAGGTTTAGCGATGTAAATGCGTGTATTCAATTGATCAAATTCGTATAACATGTAGAAGACGTCGCCGACAAAAACAGTAGTACATCGTATCGCAGGGGGGCACGGGTGTATCCAGAGAGACACAAATAGTCATAACATTAGTCTTATACATTTAACTGTCCACTCGTTAACGCGTTGACAGAAAAGCATCTGTAATGTACGAGAAAGAAAAGAATCTTCCTGTCCGCAAAGTGATACAGCTAACATTACGGAGAGCCGCAAGACGGCGGACTCTCAGTACTTTAATATTAAGATAATAGCACGTTACAACTCAGGAATTAGCAATTCGCAGTGATAGTAATAACTTTTATAATATGTAATTGGAAGGTAAATGTGTTTTTTCTTTGAAGGAACACGTGCGAAACACTTAATTATCAAACCGGTCGTCGAAACGCAAGGACACCATACATTTACAAAATGGCGCAATATGGCTTTGTTCTCCTAGTGTTTTAATGGCTTGCAACGCTGTGCCCACCGACTCTCCGCGTCTGCGTACAGTGTGAAGAATTTCGGATCACTTGTTGGACCGAACAGAATAAATCATGACCACGAGCCCCGATGCGCTTTTTCATCAATCATGATTATAGTGTGGTTATAGCGCCACACACTAAATATGCATGAAATTCTGTTGATGTACAATAAACGTGTGATGAATTTGAATTTCTTGTTGATCGATTCTGCATGCCCCAAGTCAGCAGCCTTGTAACGTGAAATTATGAAGTTCGCTGTTTATCAGTACAGTTTCTTCTTAATAGTGCGATGTGTTCGTCAACGCTCCCTCTCTAGCATTAACATTATCTCAAACTTCATCTATGCATTAACATTAGCATTAAGCTTTAGGCATGTGTTCTGACAACGGCCACGCAGGGAATATTTATCCAAGAATAACATATGAGAAGCCGAGCGAAAGCGAGCGCAAAGCGAGAGTAAACTTAAATGTGGGCATTGTTACACGTACGGTTGTATGTTGGCGCTGTATGTTGCATGTATTCGTACGTGTGGTTGTGTCGTCGATATGTGCGTGTAGTGTACGCATGCATGATGGTGCCGCGCCAAGTGTGCGAGAGAGAGGAGATAACAAAGGAGAGAGAGCGAGGGAGATAGAGTGCGCCCAGAGCGCGGCCGAGGTGTGTGTGTAGTAAGAAAGAACAGAGAAAGAGAGAGCCTCGAAAGACAGACAAAGAATAAGCGCGAGCAGAAAGAAGAAACAGAGTGAAAGTGAGAGTGAGCGTGAAAGTAAGTTAGAGAGAGAGCGAGAGAGAGAGCGGGGGAGAAAGAAAGGAGAGAGAGAGAGAGAACGAGAAAGAGAGAGACGAGAGAGAGAGAGTAGAGAGAGCAGAGAGACAGAGACAGATGAAAGAGAACGAGAGAGATGAGAGAAAGAGGGAAGAGAGAGAGCGAAGAGAGAGAGAGAGAGAGACGAGGCAGATGAAGAGAAAGAGATGAGAGATAGAAGAGAGAGATGAGAGAGAGATGAGAAGAGGAGAGAAGAAGAGAGAAGAGGGGAGAGATAGAGCAGAGAAAGAGAGAGAGAGGGAGAGAGAGAGTAGAGTGAGACAGAAGAGAGGAGAAAGAGAGACTGGAGAGAATAGAGAGAGTGAGAAGAGAGAGAAGAGCAGATAGAGCCAGAGAGAGCGAGAGACTAGAAGGAGAGAGAGAGAGCGAGAGACGAGAGTGAGAGAGAGAGAGAGAAGAGAGAGAAGAAGAGAAAAGAGAAGAGAGAGAGAGAGAACAGACGAAAGAGAGAGAGAGTGAGCACTACTTGCAAGTAGAACCACGGAACGAGGCCTGCGCCCTGATGGAGAAAAATGTTCTCTAATGAACGTGGTCGGCCGCATTTCGCAATTTCCCTCCGGATGATAGTAATTGGATGATAAGGTTGAGTTATAATATGAATTACATACCTGGCCGTCCACAGAAAGTCTCCGATTCCTCAACGTCTGGTTTATACTCTAACGGACCATTGCACCGTTCGATCTCGTCTCCGCTCCTCTTCTCATCTCTCTCTCATTCTCTCTCTCTCTACTCTCTCCTCTCTCATCCTCTCTCTCTCTCAGCATCCTCTCTGTCTCACTCTCTCTCTCGTCTCTCTCCTCTCTCTCCTTCTCTTAGTCATGCGCCTCTCATGCTCCTCTCTCTCTCTCTCTCTCTGCTCGCCATCTGCACTCTCTCTCTCTCTCCCTCCCATCTGCTCCGTGCCCTCACAGTCTGGTTTATACTCAGGCGGGACGGCTTCACGCTTATCTCTCTCCCTCTCACTCTCTCATCTCCCTCCTCCCTCTCCATCTCTCTCTCTCGCTCTCTCTCTCTCTTTCTCTCCACCTCTCTCCTCTCCTCTCTCTCTCCGCTCGTGGTCACCGTCTCTCCTCCTCTGCCCGTCCCCTGCTCTCTCTATCTCTCCCTCGCCTCTCTCTCTCTCTCTCTCTTCTGTCTCCTCTCTCCTCTCTCCGTCTCTCTCTCTTCGTGTTTCCTCTCTCTCATCCCTACT
>NW_014578985.1:25866-36783 GCF_000485595.1 Priapulus caudatus
CCATAGAGAGGGCCTGTTTAAAGTGGAGTAGAAAGTATGAGTCGCGCATACACGCGTGCCGTGGCACCCGGTCCCCATAAGAGGGGCGCTGTTTAAGTGGGAGTAGGAAAAGTCATGTGAGTGCGCCTACACGACGTGCGGGTGCCCTACCACAATAGAAGAGGGCTGTTTAAGTGGAGTAGAAGTCAATGAAGTAGCGCCTACCGGTGCGTGCAGCCCCAATAGAGAGGGCTGTTTAAGTGGAGTAAAAAGTCATGAGTGCGCCTACACGCGTGGCGTGGGCAGCCCCAGATAGAGGGGGCTGTTTAAAGTGGAGTAGAAAGTCATGAGTGCGCTACACGCAGTGCGTGCACACCCAGTAGAGAGGGCTTTTAAGTGGAGTAAAAAGTCATGAGTGGCGGCCTAACGCGTGCGCTGGCAACTCTGCATAGAGGGGGCTGTTTTTAAGTGGAGTAGAAAGTCATGAGTGTGCCTACACGGCGTGCGTGCAACCCATAAGAGGGCTGTTAAGGTGGAAGTAGAAAGTCATGAGTGCGGCCTACAGGGAAGGCACGCGTGCGTGGCACCCCCATAGAGAGGGCTGTTTAAAGTGGAGTAGAAAAGTCATGACTCGGCCTACACGGTGCGTGCACGCCCATAGGAGAGGGGCTGTTTAAGTTGGAGTAGAAAAGTCAAATGAGTGCGCCTACACGCGTGCGTGCACCCGCATAGAGGGGCTGTTTAATGTGGAGTAGAAAGTCATGAGTGCGCTACACGCGTGCGTGCGCAGACGACCGATAGAGGGGGCTGTTAGTGAGTAGAGAGTCATGAGTGCGGCCTACACGCGTGGCGTGCAGCCCACATAGAGGGGGCTGTTTAAGTGGAGTAGAAAGTCATGAGTGCGCCTACACGCGTGCGTGCACCCCATAGAGAGGGCTGTTTAAGTGGAGTAGAAAGTCATGAGTGCGCCTACACGCGTGCGTGCACCCCATAGAGGGGGCTGTTTAAGTGAGTAAGGCTGGGCAGCTTGAGTGGAGTAGAAGAGAACCGTGAGTGCATCAGCCATCAGCAATGACCACACCTCGCTATGCTCGCTGCTACCGGGTCCTGAATACTGATGCGGACGCGCTGCGGAAGGGGGGGGGCGAAACGACGCGTCCGCACGACGTAAATATCGCATCCGCCCCCACTTTCGTCGTCGCCGTCGCTGTCGCCGTGTGTTAGCGTCACGTTCGTGATCTATTCTGTGCGTGTGCGTAGCGCGCGGCGCGCGTGCTGTGTGTGGAGAGCATAGTGGCTGCATGCGTCCGTGACGTCGTTGGGTGGTGTGGTGCGTGGGTGTGCGTGTTGCTTGATGTGGGCGATATGTAACATCGGATATTTAGACACTCCGCACGTCGTGGCTTGTGAGAGGATATGTTCCGCAAAATCGGCATTAATCAATCACACAAACACACAAAACTAGCAACGCAAAATAACGGCGAGTTTTTTCATGCGCTCTAACTTAGATCCAAGATTAGACGTATAAGATTGTTTTTTTTCTGTTTCGCGGTTGTAGATGTTCTGTGGCGTGGGCCGGTTAGCGGCAGAAGTAGGGAGCCATCTAACAACATCGTGGCGAATAGTTTTAGTTGAATTTTATTCTTATATGACTACAAACAAAATTAATGAAACCGCATTTTTAATTACATGTCAAGTAGCCACGATAACCAAAGCCAATGTTGTTTGTTGAGAATCAATGTTGCTCGCTGAGCGGTGCTCCCTCCTATCATAAACTGTCGCATCAAAAATGACGCCGCTACAATGTTCGGTAAAATTTCTTTTAAAGAAAGATACATTATATTGGGTGCTATAATTTTAATGAATACTATACCATACGTTGAATAAAGATCACAGTAATAATCACGGAATAAAAGACGCCAAGTGTATGTTATCCGAAATGTAGCCGGAAGAATGATAAATTATTAATACGAAATACTGTAATACCTCACTTTTTACAACACCTGAGCTAATGTTAATTCTTATTCGCATACGTAAATTTGTGAACATAGCTGCACGGATACGAAATCTCCACAAACACGTAATCTCTAATGACGAGTATTAAATATTCTATTGTACGTATAATATCGATAAGCAATAATGTTGACCCAACACAAGAATAGAGTTACATGTATTATATCTAAAAAAACATATAAATATAGAGGCTAATAAAGCCTAAATAACCAGGTATTATTAGCTCTTGATATAATAGTAATATAATAACCGTAACCAAAAAATGGTAGTCATAACTGAATTATATGAAAACCAGTCAAACCCGCCGTTTTCATGGAAGTTTTGGTGTAATAAAATATATGAAGCAAAGATATATGATTAACTCGTGCTGCTGGTATGCTGCCAGGAAATTCTCCCATAGCGGCTAACGACACACACGAACACACACACACACACACACACGACACAAACACACAAGTCCACACCCACACACACACACAGACAACACGCAGCACACACACACACAACAGCACACACGCGCGCGCGCACACAACACTACACACACACACACACACACACACAGCACACGACACGCACAGCACGCACACAACCAGCACACACACACACACAGCACAACACACACACACATCGTCGCCCAGACTGTCTATAACGCACACGCGGCGATTGTGTAATTTAGGCAACAGCTGCGGCATGCAGAATGTCGGTGTGTTGTGTCATAGCACGCGAGCGCCTTCATTGATAGGTCAATAGATTCTATCAACTCCGCCCAGTAAAGAAGAGCGGGGTCAGTAATCTCAGTAAATACTTATTAGATCTGTCAATAGGTAACGCTATTAGCCAAAAACACCGGAGAAATGCTTCGGTACGGTAGATTTTTTGCCCGTTCTGCACGCCGAGGGCGCCAAATAATGATGTTTGCCTAATATAAATACGACAGATGTCAGCTACGGTCCATGTTTATTGGCGAATTGATTAAAGCGGCGAAGGCCTAGTCGGAAGATTTCAGTTAATATTATTGTACCGGGTGGATAGAAACAAAGGCTGATTGGATTTAGATGTAACTTGAAGGCCCGCGGCAGATTTTGCGTTAGACATGCTAAATTGATGAATACTAAGTCCAGAAAAAATTAAATTATCGCCTTGTCCTCATATGCGGTGGGCGTCGTAACGCTTCTACTCCAAAGTCATAGATCTTCTCCTGATTTTTCTTTATATTAAAAAAAGAAAAAAAAAAAAAAAAATAATGCGCGCCGGAATTTCTCGGTGAGAAATAGTTTTGTAAAAAAAACAAAAATGGGGGGGGGGGGGGGCGAATGGCGACCTCGGTTTCGTGCGCAACATGTTACTGCTCCGTCTAAGCAAATTGATTTCTCTCGTAATCGCGACAATAATTTTACAAAAATGTTTTCCTCGAGGGGTTCAAACTCTTCAACAAAACAATTCAACTCAAAAGCCATTCCTGATCAGATGAGTGACAGGGATACAACTCTAAAAACCATTCCGACAAGATCGAGTGAGTTAACCATTCCTATCAAGGATGACTCGCGTGTGTAATTGACTCCCGAGCGTGCTATAAGCGGTTACACTCGCTAAAGATCAGATGCTCGCGTAAACGCGTAGTAATATAGAGGAGGAGAGGAGGAGGAGGAGGAGGAGGAGATGAAGGAGGAGGAAGAGGAGGAGAAAAGGAAAGAAGAGGAGGAGGAGAGGAGGAGGAGGAGAAGGAGAGGAAGATGAGGAGAAAGAGGAAGAGAAAGAGGTAAGAGGAAGAGGAAGACGTGGAAGAGGAAGAGGAAGAGGAGCGAGGAGGAGGAGGAAAGATGAAGGAGAAGGAAGGAGGGGAGGAGGGGGATGAGGAGGGAGGAGGAGGTAGGAGGAGAGGAGGAGGAGGAGGAGGAGGAGGTCATGTTAAAACGAGGAGACGGTCGTGCAAACATGGCGCCGACCTCTTTGAACGCAGCTATCGTGGATGATTTCATTAACAACGCTTCGGCGATAAGCGATAAAAGCCGACACTGTTGTTGAAGGTGACACGTGAAAGAAAAATCGGCGGCAAATCTATATTTGTAAGCGACACGTTGCCGATATGAAGCGAAATTATGAAAGGATTATTATATTATATTATATTAATTTTTTAATATTTATTATTGATATTATTTATTAAAGCGCGGGGGTACTCGATCACACGGACTGGCGGCGTAGCAAGCGGCAGTAGCTGACACGGCAATGTGTGTGTGTGTGTGTGTGTGTGTGTGTGTGTGTGTGTGTTGTCATTTTCTCATTATGATCTAGTACTTTATCCCTCACGCGTGCGCGCGAGTGCATTCTTAAGAGGTGAACACACTAGGCGATTTTTCATGCGATCGAGCCGGCCGACAGAGCCGGCCGGCTCGATCGCATGAAAAATCGCGTAGTGTGTCCACAGCTACGCACTCATGCACCCACGTACGCTTCCATGCGCGCACACAGGCGCACACGCACTCGCGCACGCACCCACGCATCTACGCACCCACTCACGTACGCACCCATGCGCACACAGCCACGCACTCACACACACACTCCCCCACGCACTCACACACACACTCCCCACGCACTTACGCACGCACCCACCTACGCACGTACCCACGCACGTACCCACGCACGCACCCACGCATCCACGCACCCACGCATCCACGCACGCACCCACGCACGCACCCACGCATCCACGCACGTACCCACGCACGTACCCACGCATGCACGCACGTACCCACGCACGCATGCACGCACCCACGCACGCACCCACGCATCCACGCACGCACCCACGCACGTCCCCACGCACGTACCTACGCATGCACGCACGTACCCACGCACGCATGTACGCACCCACGTACCCACGCACGCACCCACGTACCCACGTATACATACAGACACACTCCAGCATATCATCGTTAACACAACGAAGTGAAACAATCGAACAACAAACGAATAGAGTTTGTCGAATGTCAAACCGCGCAGGTTTACAAAATTGGGTACGTGCAATCGTGCCAAATTGACTTCAATTTGTAAAAAAAGATTCCTCAAAGTAATTTGCAAGCGAGCTCGAAAAGACTTCAGCGACCGGTCTTTTGTGTGAATATCCATGATTCTTTGAATCTATGATTTTCTACTTTCTCAAACGGATGTCGGCATTTTAGCGATATATGCTGCTATAACAGAAGAGTTTCTTTCCATTTTCCTTTTTCGTAATTTATCAATTTTCTTCTCCGGTCGATTTAAAAGCAGGCGCGCATCAAAGAAGAACGCACACGCACGTACTACATGTTTTTTCGCACCTTTTCCTAAAATTCTAGTCGCACGCGACCTTCCCCTTAATAAGCAATGTCCGCCGCGCACTCGCACCGACGTTTGACATCTATATACTATACCCGCGTTACATCCCACCCGCGCACACCGGTACAAGAAACGGCTGCTTCGCGTGCACATACGTACGCCGCCATCTCAAACTACGACACCCCCGACTCTATATAGACTCTATATAGACTCTATATAGTCTCTATATAGTCTCTATGTAGACTATATAGACTCTATATAGTCTCTATGTAGTCTCTATATAGTCTCTATATAGTCTCTATATAGTCTCTATATAGACTCTATATAGACTCTATATAGTCTCTATATAGACTCTATATAGACTCTATATAGTCTCTATATAGTCTCTATATAGACTCTATATAGACTCTATATAGTCTCTATGTAGTCTCTATATAGTCTCTATATAGACTCTATATAGTCTCTATATAGTCTCTATATAGCTTCTATATAGATTCTATATAGACTCTATATAGTCTCTATATAGACTCTATATAGTCTCTATATAGACTCTATATAGTCTCTATATAGACTCTATATAGTCTCTATATACTCTGTGAAGCTCACCGAACGAGTAGAACGAGTATAAAAACAGTTTATATCAACAATGTTGCGCCGATGACGTGAGTAAATATTAACTATTTCGCTGTGCGTCAGGCGGCGTCATGTCTGACTCCTGACTCTCGTCCACACACACCCTTCCACACACACCCTTCATAAGGTTTGATACGACTAGATCAAACACAGCGCAGCGGGGCAATACAACGAGAGAGTGCGTCGTCGCTGCATTTGCGCGAGTATACACACAACGCGTGTCGCGCGCCGAAATTTTGATTTGATTTGAAACGAAAAGTTTTTCTCTATCCAACACAAATAGCGGCGGTTAAAACGAAGTCCCCCTCCTCCCGCTTTTTCATCCAACTTCCCGCCTACTCTACAAACGCTGGTGCAATCATGTTTATGATTTACGCCCCCTGGTGACTGATGGTTGGCTGATTTCCTATTGACGCTACCTGGAAAGTAATGCATGCCACCGCACAGTAACGCCACCTGGTGACCGATGGATTCTCGGCGCACAGTGACGCCACCTACTGGCTGATGATTGCCGTCTCATATCGACGTCTCCCGGTGGATGATGGTTGTCGGCGCATACTAGCGTCACCTAGCGGCCCATGGTTGCCGTCTCATACTAATGCCACCTAGCGGCTGATGGTTGCCATCTCAAACTGACTCTCCCTAGTGGCCGATGAGTGCCGGTGCTGCTGCTGGCTCCCCTGGCGGCTGGCAACCGTCAACCACCGGCGTGTCGGGCGTTCTCGTCTCTGTTAGCGTCCGTGTTTAACCTTCACGCTTTCTCTCGGTAGATTGTGTGGCCCGCACCTGCACCTGCACATTCAGCCAGCTTTCATCACAGCTCTAGTCTGACTCGCTGCTGCTGCGGCCGGCTGGCTGGCTGGCTACACAATAGACAAACTGACGTCGCTTTATATCTCACCCGCGATTGATCCACAAGGCACACGCGCGTGTGTGTCGCGATATTTAGCACCCCATGACCCTCCCTGCCGCACACGGGCACACACAGCCCCTGACATTGGACGGGGAAGGTTCGTTGAGCCCGGTGCGATGTTTTTCGGTAAAGGTCAAATGGCTCCTGACGGTGGAACGTTCTTTTGTTACGCATATCTCGCGCGCGTCAATGAATCGCGCCCCCTAGTGGGCGAAGCTCCGGCGCAAAGGAATATATCGTTGAAGAGACATTTGTGATGTGTTTGGCGCAGCGTGTGTGTAGACTGGATTATTATTATTATTATTACCTCCGCCAGGGGCTTGGCGAAGGTTATGTTTTCACCGGCGTGTGTTTGAGTGTTGGTTTGTGTGGATGTGGGTTTGTGGGTTTGTTAACATGCACGTTTCAGTTCACTTCCGCTAGGTGCGCTGGCTGTAGACTTACACAGCAGCGCAACCAACAGGCTAAGTGGCAACCACAGTCCTCCCTCACGGCTGCACGCTCGCACTAACGGTCGCAAATAATTATTTATTAATTAATAATTATTAATGTTTTCCACTTAATTAATTAATTAGATTAATAAAAAATTCACATTGAGAGAATTCAGCTTGCTTGGCGGAGGTCTGGCTCTCCGTGTGCTCTAGTTATTATTAGGCATTGGCATTATAGCATTATAATTATGCTTAACGCATGTTTAAAGGTGAACTCAAACACGCGATGTTTCATGTTAAGGATACGCCGAAGATAGTGAACATTACTGCACACACACCACACACACACACGCACACAGCACACACACACCACACACAACCACACACGACACGCGCGAGCACACCACAGCACACATCACACACACACACACACACACACCTCACTACACACAGCACACACACCACACACACCACCACACGCGCGCGCGCGCTGCGCACACAGGTAAACGCCTCGCTTACTCTTTACTCCATAAACCCGCCGTTTCATCCACACTCGTCGTGCTGTGGCCGTCGCTTGCGGTCGCTCTGCTAACGTGACGGGTTGTTGTCGCGCTCAACAGCTCTTGTTTGAACAAATACAACTCGATCGCAGCTCGCGGGGGGGGGGCTCCTCCGATAGGCATGCGATTTGTTACATCCCGGATGGTTTTCGCATGCGACTTGTTCATCGCTGTGATTATGTGGCCCCTGCCCACGTGCCGTCTGCTGTTACCATGGTAACCGTCAGCTTCCTGTTCGATTGTCCAGTGCTGTTACCGTGACAACGTAATCTATCCTTTACTTGTTCACGAGTGCTGTTAGCTGTGACAACGTAGTGCTGACGCCTAGCTGTCGCAACCGTGGGCTGCATAGCCGTGACAACGTAAGTACTGACGCCTACGCTGTTGCACGTGCTGTTAACCGCTGAGCAACGTAGTTCTGACGCCTAGCTTGTTCACGTGCTGTACCGTGACAACGTGAATACTGACGCATAGTTGTTCAGCGTGCTGTTTACCGGTGACAACGTAATGACTGACGCATAGCTGTTCACGTGCCTGTTAACGGCGTGAAACTGTAGTTCGTGACGGCCTGAGCTGTTTCACGTGCTGTTACCGTGACAACCGTAATACTGACGCATAGCTGTTCACGTGCTGTTACCGTGACAACGTAGTACTGATGCCACTTTCTAGTGGCTTACCGTGACAACGTAGTTCTGACGCCTAGCTGTTCACGTGTTCACGTGCTGTTACCGTGACAACGTAGTACTGACGCCTAGCTGTTCACGTGCTGTTACCGTGACAACGTAGTACTGCACGCTAGCTTGTTCACGTGCTGTTAGCCGTGACAACGTAATACTGACGATAGCTGTTCACTGTGCTGTTACGCGTGACAACGTAGTACTGACGCCTAGCTGTTCACGTGCTGTTACGCGGACAACGTAGTTACTGACGGCCTAGCTGTTCACGGTGCTGTTACCGTGACAACGTTAATACTGACGGCCTAAGCTGTTCACGGGTGGCTGTTAGCCGTGACAACGTAGTCACTGACGCTCTTTAGCGTTCACGTGCTGTTACGGTGACATACGTAGTACTGACGCCTAGCTGTTTACGTGCTGTTACCGGTACAAACGTATTCTGACGCCTAGCTGTTCACGTGCTGTTACCGTGACAACGTAGTTCTGACGCCTAGCTGTTCACGTGTTCACGTGCTGTTACCGTGACAACGTAGTACTGACGCCTAGCTGTTTCGACGTGCTGTTACCGTGACAACGTAGTTCTGACGCCTAGCTGTCACGTGCTGTTACCGTGACAACGTAGTTCTGACGCCTAGCTGTTACGTGTGTTACCGTGAAACGTCAGTCACTGGACGCCTAGCTGTTCACGTGCTGTTACCGACAACGTAGTACTGACGCCCCCGCTGTTCACGTGCTGGGCTACCGTGACAACGAAGTACTGAGCCTAAGTCGTTCACGTGTTCACGTGGCTGATTAGCCGTGACAACTGTAAGTTCTGACGCCTAGGCTGTTTCAACGTGTGTCACTGCTGTACCTGACAGACGTAGTTCTGACCGCCTAGGTCTGTTCACGTGTTCACGGCTGTGTACCGTGAACGTAGTTCTGACGCCTAGCTGTTCACGTGCTGTTACCCGTGACAACGTAGTACTGACGCCTGCTGTCACGTGCTGTTACCGTGACAACGTAGTACTGACGCAATAGCTGTTCACGTGATGTTACCATGATCAAGCGTATACTGACGCCTAGCTGTTCACGTGCTGTTACCGTGACAACGTAGTACTGACGCCTAGCTGTTCACGTGCTGTTACCGTGACAACGTAGTACTGACGCCTAGCTGTTCACGTGTTACACGTGGGGCTGTTAGCCATGACAACGTAATACTGACGCATAGCTGTTCACGTGCTTGTTTACCGTGACAACGTAAGTACTGAACGCCAGCTGTTCACGTGCTGTTACCGTGACAACGTAGTCTGACGCTAGCTGTTCACGTGCGCTGTACCGTGAACACAACGTAGTACTGACGCCTAGCTGTTCACGTGCTGTTACCGTGACAACGTAGTACTGACGCCTAGCTGTTCACGTGCTGTTACCGTAACCCCACTACCACACCATCCCACCCCACTCCAGCCCACCCCACTCCCACCTACACTCTACTACCCCACACCACCCTACTCAATTCAACGACCTCACCCCACCACCTCACCCCACCTCACCCCACCTAAACCCGCGCGCAGGTGATACACTGCACAGGTCACACACCGGCTAACGCTCCATTAGGAGTGTTCCCAACATTGATATCATTAATGATTAATGATTAATGATTAATGATTAATGATTAATGATTAATGATTAATGATTAATGATTAATGATTAATGATTAATGATTAATGATTGATAATCCTAACTCTAACCCTAACCCTAACCCTAATACTAACCCTAACCCTAACCTAAATGACATTAAACCACAAACTAATATATGACCATGACCATATATATATATATTATTATTATGACCATTAATGACATTAAAGTTGGAACACTCCTAATGGAGTATCACCCCACACACCGGACTGACGCGAGTGAATGACGTCAACGGAGATTCAACTTCACGGAAGTCCGCCGTCGACGTGAAAAGAAGCGCGAAGCCGTGACTTAAGCCGTGGACAAGCGCACGACGCTGCCGCGTGTGTCGGCGCACAGTAATTTCACTCTCGCACCTATTCAGTAGGGCGCCGACCTCCCCACTAGAACAAACCCTTCTCCGACCGAAATTCGACGCGCGTGCCAAAATGTTAGTTCATCCGAGTGAGAGTAGTATTGGACGCTCGCGCTAAATCCCCCCGAGTTTTATACACGCATTATATACATGGCGGCAAAAAATTTTATATTGCGATTCGCCGACGCTGCGATAATGCGAAGAGAATGCAGCGAGAGAGGGAGGGAGAGAGAGAGGGGGAGGGAGAGATAGGCAGAGAGACAGGGGAGAGGGGAGAGAGAGTAAGGGAAGGAGAGATAGCGAGAGAGAAGAGGAGAGCGAAAGAGCGTGAGCGAGAAAAAGAGAGACGAGAGAGAGAGAGAGAGAGAGA
>NW_014578985.1:36796-37634 GCF_000485595.1 Priapulus caudatus
AGAGAGAGAGAGAGAGAGAGAGCGCGCGACGGTTTAACGACGACGCCATTTTCATTTCCCCTACGGTGTCGGCGGGTGCCGGTAAAACGCGGATGTTTTGCGACGGCGTGAATTAACGATGCACACAAAATCGCCTGGGAATGCGTCGCCGACGCAGCGATGGCGTCGCCAGGGGCCGCATCACTCAGCGTGAGAGATCGTTAGTTTAACTTGTCGCCCGCAGACGGCACGACTCGTGGCGCTATTTTTTTTGTTAGCGGTCCCTCGCCGCGAGCGGTATATGCATGCTCGCTCTTCATGCAGGAGCGCGCGCGCCATTTTCGTGCGCATCGCGTCTCTGTCTTCATGATGAACACCATCAGCATTCAGGTGACGTGTTCGCGCGCCTGCGTGCGCATGCGCTCGCTTCCGTGCTGAATTAATTACATTTCATTAGGGCGCCCCGGCCTTTCGCGCCGACGTCGCCGCCATCGACGACGAAGCGACCGCACGACGGCTTTGCCCGTAACTTGTCGATGTCGCCCGGAAACCGGCTCGGAAGTGCTCGCACAAAACTCGCGTCGGCAGCCTTTGTGCCGACGAGCGACGGAGGTTGTGCGCTGCCCATTCAGCAGGTGACCGGTAGATGCGGCGGCTGGCGCTGGAATATGATTGCTGTGTGGTAATTACGGGAAAGCGCTCTCTGTGTTTATTGTCGGAGGCGCGGCACTCGCAGGCAGTCTCTTGTTTATTACGTTGGTACGGGGGAGGGGGAGGGGGAGGTGGGGGGAAAGGGGAAGAGAAGGGGGAGAGAAAGGGGGAGGGAAGAGGGAGAGAGAAGGGGAAATCTATCTATCCA
>NW_014578985.1:38105-47338 GCF_000485595.1 Priapulus caudatus
GCGCGTGCGTGTGCGCGCGTGTGTGTGTGCGCGCGCGCGTGTGTGTGCGTGTGTGTGCGCGCGTGTGTATGTGCGCGTGTGTGTGTGCGCGCGCGTGTGTGTGTGCGTGTGTGTGTGCGTGTGTATGTGCGCGTGCGTGTGTGCGTTGTTACAGATGCAAAAAAATAGCAATAGCAATAAATGCCGAGTCCTCTCCGACACTTCCTCTCCCACACTTCCTCTAAGGCAGCTTCCAGCTAATCCTGCTCTCAATCTTTCCACCCGAACACGCGCGTTAAGCCAACTCAAGACGCAAAACATTCTCCTGCTAAAGCAGATCTCTAGCGACGCCCATACCATTCCTCTAATCGTCAACTTCCCCCCATAATACGTCGCCCCCCCTACATACAATATATATATCTATCGCATCGTCAACCCCCCCTCCCAATATATGTCGCCCCCCTTACGTACAATACATATTATCTATCGTCAACGTTACAGCCCCCATACGACGCCGCCGGGTACGGGGGAGGGGAGGGGGAGGTGGGGGGAAAGGGGAAGAGAAGGGGGGAGAGAAAGGGGGAGGGAAGGGGGAGAGAAAGGGGAAGGGAAGAGGGAGAGAGAAGGGGAAATCTATCTATCCATCCATATAATATTATATATATATATATATATATATATATATCCATATACGCACAGACCAAGCTGTTATGTCAGTCGCTCATGTGCGTTACAGGTGCGTCATATCTGCGTCATATCTGCGTCACAGATGCGTCACAGCTGCGTCAGCATCCGTGTTCTAACGCAACTCGCCAATTAGTGGTGTGATCTTCACTTCGGGTGTCTTCTTGCACAGTCTATGTGGAGTAGTAAAGGAGAAGGTTCATTGTACGGGAGATAGGGCTAGAGAAGAAATGCCCCGGCACACGGGAAGGAGACAGAAAGGCACACGGGGGAATATCGAGAAGTCGTAGCTGTGCTAGTGTCATTAGATCCTCTCTCCTATTGTTATTGTATGTGTCGGTCATTTACAATGGACGATAGCATGATTGCAGGTGTGTGTGTGTGTGTGTGTGTGTGTGTGTGCGCGTGTGTGTGTGCGCGTGTGTATGTGCGCGTGCGTGTGCGCGCGTGTGTGTGTGCGCGCGCGTGTGTATGTGTGCGTGTGAGTGTGCGCGCGCGTGTGTGTGTGTGTGCGCGCGTGTGTGTGTGCGTGTGTGTGCGCGCGTGTGTGTGTGTGCGCGTGTGTATGTGCGCGTGCGTGTGTGCGTTGTTACAGATGCAAAAAAATAGCAGTAGCAATAAATGGCGAGTCCGACATCCCTCTCCCACACTTCCTCTAAGCTCTAACTCTTCCAGCTAATCCTGCTCTCAATCTTGCCACCCGAACACGCGTTAAGCCAACTCAAGACGCAAAACATTTGCCTGCTAAAGCAGATCTCTAGCGACGCCCATATCATCCCTCTAATCGTCAACTTCCCCCTATATACGCCCCCCTCTCCCCCTACATACAATACATATATCTATCGTCAACTTCCCCCTATATACGCCCCCTCCCCCTACATACAATACATATATCTATCGCATCGTCAACCCCCCTCCCAATATACGTCGCCCCCCTACGTACAAGACATATCATCCATCGTCAACGTTCCAGCCCCCTTATGTCGCCCCCCTACGTACAATACATATATCTATCGTCAACGTTCCAGCCCCCATACGTCGCCGCCCTACGTACAATACATATATCTATCGTCAACGTTCCAGCCCCCATATGTCGCCCCCCTACGTACAATACATATATCTATCGCATCGTCAACCCCCCTCCCTATATACGTCGCCCCCCCCTACGTACAAGACATATCATCCATCGTCAACGTTCCAGCCCCCATATGTCGCCCCCCTACGTACAATACATATATCTATCGTCAACGTTCCAGCCCCCATATGTCGCCGCCTCCTCCCCAGACGCTCAAGTTACCGCGCGCGCGTGTATCCCATCTGTCTGCTGCCATCCGTGAGAAACGCAGACGCGAAAGGAGAAGCGATGCAGAACAGTAATGACAGACGAGAAGTCGCGCGCGCCATGTCGTCTGTCGTTTCGCGCTACTTATACCTGCGCCCCTCCGAGAGAGAGAGAGACAGAGAGAGAGTAGACCAGAGAGAGACAAGAGAGAGAGCAGAGAGAGAAAGAACAGAGAGAGAGAAGAGAAGAGAGAGCGAGAGAGGAAACGAAGGAAGCAGTAGAGAGATAAGAAAGAGGAGAGAGATAAGAAGAGAGAAAGAGGCGAGAGTGAGAGAGAGAGAGAGAGAGAGAGAGAACAGAGAGAAAAGAGAAGAGAGAAGAGAGAGAGAGAGAGAGAGAGAGAGAGAGAGAGAGAGAGAAAGAGAGAGAGAGAGAGAGCAAGAGATATATAGCCAAGTGTGTAAGTGTATGGTGTGTGTGTTATGTGTGTCTGATGTGTGGTGTGTGTCAGTGTGTCGCGCGCGCGTGTGCATGTGTTGATTATGTATGATATGTAATGTTAGTATGTAATGTATGTATGTATGTATGTAATGTATGTATGTATGTATTGTATGTATGTATGTATGTATGTATTATGTATGTATGTATGATATGTATGTATTATGATTATGTTATGTTATGTATGTAGATGTATGTATGTAGGTTATGTATGTATGTATGTATGTAATGTAATGTATGGTATGTAGTATGGTAATTATGTATGTATGTAATGTATAGTATGTAATGGTATGTATGTATGTATGTATGTATGTATGTATGTAGTTATGCTATGATGTAAGTATGTATGTATGTATGTAATGTATGTATGTTATGTATGTATGTATGTATGTATGTATTGTATGTAAATGTATGTATTGTGTATGCTATGGTATGTTGTATGATGTATGTAATGTATGTATGTATTGTATGTCATGTATTATGTATGTATGTATAGTATGTATGCTAATGTATGTATGTATGTAGTGATATGCTATGTATGTAGCTGATGTACATGTATGTGTGTGAGTGAAGTGTGTGTGGTGTGGTTTGGTCAGGAGTCTCTAAAACGGAGCAGAGTACAATGCGTTTTTCGTACTGCTTAATCTCGCGTGCGTGGCGTGCGCCACCCCCGGGCCGGCTGGCGGAGAGGCTGACGAAAGCTACTTGAGGCGGATGCGACCGGCAGAGGAATCTTGATCTTAGAGCACTGCGTGCGAACGGTGCGCGAGGTGGTAGCATGCGCAGAGAGCCGGCGGCGGCGGTCGCGCTGACGTCTGATGCATGCGTGTGCGTGCTTGCCGTGTGGCTAACCTCCTCGCGCGCGGCCTCTTTTTTCTTTCTCTCTACTCTTGTCTCGCTTCTCTCTCTCTTCTCTCTGCTACTCTCTGTCTCTTTCTCTTATAATCTCTCTCGCTCTTTTTTCTTTCTTCCGTCTTTACCTTTCTTTTATTTCATCTCTCTTTCAACGCCTCCACGCCTCCTCTGTCTCTCTCTCTCCGGAACTCTCGTCTCGTCTCTGAGCTCAGTCATGAGCCTCTCGTCTCTTCTCATTCATCTGCGTTCAGTTTCAGTTATATTCAAATGCTGACACTGTTTTTTGCACCTCATTGAGTGCAAAAAGATGAATAGTTCTATTTGGAGATAACCATAGATGAATGGATGTAACACAAACGCAAAAGGAACGCACAGTCGCGATGCTGCTCTTTTCCTCTCCATCCATCCATACCATCCATCCATCCATCCATCATCCATCCATACCACCTGCCATCCACCTTATCCATCCCATCCATCCTCATCCATCCATCATCCACCATCCATCCATCCATCCATCCCATCCATGCCATCCATCCATGCCATCCATCCATACCGATCCGTCGGCGTCCGTCCGTCCGTCCGTCCGTCACGTCCGTCGCCGTCCGTCCGTCCGCCGTCCTCGTCCGTATCCGTCCGTCCGTCGCCGCCGTCGGCGCCGTGCCGCCGTACGCGTCCGTCGCGTACTCCGTCCGTCGTCCCGTCCGTCCGTCGTCCGTTCGTCGTCGTCCGTCCGTCCGTCGCTCGTCCGTCCCGCCGTGCGCCGTCCGTACCGTCGGTCCGTCCGTACCGTCGTCCGTCGTCCGTCCGTCCGTCCGTCCGTCCGTTCACCGTCCCGTCTCGTCGCGCCGTCCGTCTGTGCCGTCCGTGCCCATCCCGTCCCGTCGCGTCGCGTGTGCCGTCCTCTCCGTGTCGCGTCGCGTGCCGTCGTCGTCCGTCGTTCCGTCCGTCCGTCCGTCGTCCTCCGTCCGTCCGTCCGTCCGTCCGCTCCGTCGTCCGTCGTCCGCCGTCGTCTCGTACCGTCCGTCGCCGTACCGGTCGCGTCCGTCCGCGTCCGTCCGTCGGCGTGCTCGTCCGTTCGTCCGTCCGTCCTCCGTCCGTCGTGCCGTCGTCCGTACCGCCGTCCGTCCGTCGCGTCGCCGTCCATCTCATTCCAGTCAGTCCATCCATCCATCCATCCATCCATCCATTCATCCATCCTACCATCCACCAGTCCATCCTCTCATCCATCCATCCAGTCCATCCATCCATCATCCATTCCATCCATCCAATCCATCGCATCCATCCAGCGTCCATCCATCCATACCATCCATAGCATCCGTCCGATCCATCCATCCTCGCGGTGTATCAACTCGTAGCTAATTATAAGACGGAGCTCGAAACGAATGAAGAGTGGCTGAGAGAGAGGGAAGGGGGGGGGTTGCCGAGTTTCTTTCAGTTTCTTCTCTCTTCCTAACGAACATCTTCACGTCAAAACTTTTGAACATGCGCGTGCGTTCGGACACATATATTACGCCCTATATATATATATATATATATATATATATATATATATATCCACATATATGTATAGGGTTTGTTTGGATGGGATGCGCATGCTTCGTAGTGTAATTAATCACAACCTGCTCGTAGAGCTACGACTGAGTCGAGCCTAGAGAGTCACTGCAATGCAGTTCTTTTTCAATTCAATTATATTTTTATCACAATAATCACGTGCGGGAAAAAACCGAAAGAGGGCGCACACGGCGCTTATTCATACGCCGGATGTGGCGATCCCGTCGAGGAATTCGATTAACGAACGCCGCGGTTATGAACCGTATAACCGCAACACACGCGGTGCGCAATCTACGCACAGTATAATATTAGCAATTATGCTGGCTTGCCTAGCCGGACAATAATAGTCCGTTAGTGAAATCCCTTTGCCCTTTATTGCCTGCCTGAATTCAACAATCTAGGGACAGACAGCTGGCGCCGCGCCGACCTCGGATCGTGTCTTGGCATATAATATTTACGGCCGAAAGATGACTGACACATATTGCGCAAGCAGCAATTATCGTCCTGTTGATGTTGATACACATATTAATTAACATCTCGCGTGGATTGGCCTTCCGAAGATAACATAATATGTGTGCGTGTCGGAAGCGAGGGGAAGGGGATGCGGATCAGCGGGGAAAGGGACTACTACCGTGAGTAGGTAATATGTCTGTATGTGTGTGTGGGGGGCGAGTGTGGTGTGTGTGTGTGGTGTTGTGTGCGTGCGTGCGTGTTTGTGTGTGTGTGTGTGTGTGTGTGGTGTGTGTGCTGTGCGTGTGCGTGTGCGTGTGCGTGTGCCGTGTGCCGTGTGTCGTGTGCGTGGCGGCGGTGCGCGTGCGTGTGCGTGTGCGTGCGTGTGCGCCGCGGCCGCGCGCGCCGTGTGTGTGTGTGTGTGTGTGTGTGTGTGTGAGAGAGAGCGAGAGCGAGGGGGTGTAGAGCTTACTGTGAGTATAGGTGGTGGGTGTATAATGACGATGCCGCATGATGGATGCTCGCAGGCAGTGGCGGGCAGTATAGTTAGTACGTGTTATGTAGTGGGTGAGCGGATGAGACGGTAGCTGCTGGTAAAGCGGTGTGAAGGAGAAGCCGCAGCAGCCGGCTCGGCTATCCCTTCCCGCCTCGCTCACACGCCGTGCCTCGATGCGCCCGCTCTCCTATCGCTCACGCCTGCTCGCATGCCCGGCCCATACGCTCCGACCTCCCCTCGCTCACGCCTTCGCTTGCTCCCGCCTCCCCTCCGCTCACCCGCTCGCTCGCTGCCCCCTTTCGCTCACGCGAGCCCTCGCATCGCTCTCCTCGCTTCCTTCCCTCGCCTTTTGGCTTCATCATCTTCTCCACCTTGCTCCTTCTCCTCTCCGCCCTCGCTCTCCTCCCCTTCCCCTGCGCTCGCCCTCCACTCGCTCCCTGCACCTCTTCCTCCTCCCGGCGCCCCCCCCTCGCTCTACGCTCCGCACCCTCGCTGCCCGCCCGCCTCTCGCTGACCCCCTCCCCCTCGCGCATCATGCGTGAACCGGTGAGATCTGGCTCACCGAAAAGCTAATTTTCCGCACTGCAATATCGAAGTCCCTTCTGAATGACCGTCGCGTTGGCGAACCCATCTCTTACGCTGGTCAATTCAGCAACACGCATCAACATTACGATTTTCTAATGATGAGCGAGGCGTCTAATATGAGCAAAGACAGTAGCCAGCTGCCGCTAGGCGCGTCTCTCTCTCTCCTCCTTCTCCTCCTCCTCCTCATCCTCGCTCCTCATTATCATCATCATGCATCCTCATTCATCGATTCCCTCCCCTCATCATCATCCAAATCTTCCGATCAGTTACAGGCATGCAGGCAATCAGCCCACCGAGCACATGCCGCGCCACGACGCAAGCACGAGTCCGGAGTGAACGCAGTCTGTGTGTGTTTTGTGTGCTGTGTTGTGTGTGGTGATGGCTGTGTGGTTGTGTGGTGTGTGTGTGTTGTGTGTGTGTGTGGGTGTTATGTGTTGCGTGTGTGTTGGGGGTGCTCGCTGTGCGTGTGTGTGTGCGTGCGTGCCGTGTGTGCGCGCATGTGTGCGTGAGTGTGTGTCGTGTGATGTGTGTGTGCTGCTGTGTGAGTGTTTGTGTAGTTTTATGCGTGTGTGTGTGTGTGTGTGTGTGTGTGTGTTGTGTGTGTGATGTGTGAGTGTATGTGTGCCTGTGGTTGGGTGTGTGTGCGTGTGTGTTGTGGCGGGCGTGCGCGTGTGTGCGCAATGTGTGCGTGAGTGTGGTGTGTGTGTGTGTGTGTGCAGTGTGTGTGTGTAGTGTATGCGTGTGTGTGTGTGTGTGATGTGTTGTGTGTGTGTGTGCTGTGTGTTGTGTGTGTAGTGCTATGTGTGCGTGTGTGTGTGTCGTGTGGTGTGTGGCGTGCGTGCGTGTGGCTGTGTGTGCTGTGTGTGTGGTTGTGTGTGTGTTGTGTGTGTGTGTGTGTGTGTGTAGTGTGTTCCCGCACCATGTGCACTCCCCCTCAGCGCGTCGCCAGCCCTTGCTTAGTCCTGTAGGGAAGTCGGCGTGTCAACCGGAGAGAGAACGCCAGCATATGATATGAGCTGCTGACAACCGTGGAACGGAAACAAGTTCCTTTTTATCTTTCATCTTCAAGCCTTTTTAATAGCTCTCCTTGAATTCGTTCTTCAATTCTCAGTGGGTGACAGCCATATCGCGCTGCGTGCCTTCCACCCAAGACGGCGCGCGGGCAAGCCGAGTGTCTCTCGTGTCGTTAGCTTAGAGCTGCCTAGCCTTTTCCCTCTCCCTCTCCCGCCATCTCTCCCCTCTTCCCCCTTTTCCAGCCATTCCCCCCTCTTCGCCTTCTCGCCCCCTCTCCCCATCTCCGCCCTTTCCCCTTCATCGCCCCATCTCCCTCTCTCCACCTCTCCCCCTGCCTCCCACCTTCCCCGCTCTCGCGCCCCTTCCCCCTGCTCCCCCTCTCCCCCTATCCCCCTCTCCTCCTCTCCCTCTCTCCGCCTTTCCCCATCTCCCTCATCTCGCCCGGACTCTCCTCCCCCTCTCCCCTCTGCGCCCCAATCTTCGCCCTCTCCCGCGTCTTTAACTTTCGCGTGGCAATAACATAAAAGAAATCGCCGAGTTTTAATCGGCGACGTAAAATACATTAATGCGTCTCCCGCGCAATAGATATATAGTCTCTATATGTATTTACAAAGACGCCCCGTTGCGGTGCCCCGATAGAACGTAAAGAGGCCGGGGGAAAAACCGCTCACCACCCGCCCTCGACAAAGCATCTAATTCGTGAAGACGATAACGATGCGCGGATGAAGAAGTTTTAAATGCTACGGCTGAGAGATCCGCGCGCGACACCATAGTATACGTTATAGCGACGCGAAACGGCGTTATGCTCATTACGAACAATACACTATACACATAATGCCCCTGCATGCCAGCTGCGCACCACGTGCGCCATCGCAGCTGCACTCACGGTGCGGCATCCGTCTGCACTCAACGGTGCGCATCCGTCTGCAAAAACTTCAAATCTCTCTTACAGTTCCGCTCGTTATTCTGCTAATACAATACGAAGTAGAATACATAGAATAGAAATAGAAATAGAGTAGAGGCGACTATAGAGAGAGAGAGAGCCCGAGAGAGAGAGAGAAAGAGAGAGAGAGAGAGAGAGAGAGAGAGAGAGAAAGCGAGAGAGACGCGAGCAAGAGCGAGACGAGAAGAGAGCAGAGCGACGCACGGGAGAGACGAGCAGAGACCGCAGACGAGAGACGCAGAGAGAGAGAAGCGAAAGGAGGAGAGAGAGAGAGAGGCGAGAGCGAGCAGAGGAGCAGAGAGGGAGAGGGAGCCGAGGAGGCGAGCCAGCCAGAGACCGAGAGCCCCCACCGAGACACGCAGAGGAGAGAAGCGCCAGCCCGAGAGAGCGAGGCGAGGGAGTCGCCCCGAGGGAGGGAGAGAGAGAGAGAGAGACGAGACGACGAGAGAGCCCGCGACGAGAGACAGAGAAGGAGTACCGCAGAGAGAGAGACGAACGACGAGAGAGAGCGAGAAGAGAGAGGAGAGAGAGAGAGAGAGAGAGAGAGAGCAGAAGAGAGAGACGAGCAGCAGCGGAGAGAGAGAGCAGAGAGAGCCACGCACGAGCGACGAGAGACACCCCCCCCACCACTCACCAAGAAGGAGACGAGCAGAGAGAGAGAGACGAGAGAGACGAGAGAGACGAGGAGAATAAGCGAGAGGCCCACCGGAGAGAGAGACAGGGGAGAGGAGAGAGGAGAGAAAGCCGAGACGCAGACGAGAGAGAGACAAGAGGCAGCAGAGGGAGAGCAGGCCCAAGGAAGTAAAGAAGGCCTCCCAGACACCGACGGTAGGGCGACACAACGGATGAAGTTAATATTCTGTCATCTCTCCTCAGCTCTCTCCACCTCTCTCCCT
>NW_014578986.1:0-451 GCF_000485595.1 Priapulus caudatus
GTCTCTCTCTCTCTCTCTCTCTCTCTCTCTCTCTCTCTCTCCCGTCCTCTCTCTCCCTCTCTCTCTAGCTCTCTCTCGCTCTCTGTCTCTAATGCAGGTGGCGCCACCGTACGTACCTCAGCTTTTGCTCCAACTCCGCCTTAATGGCCGCCTTGTCGACAGAGGGCGCCACCGTCTGCGCGGCCTGCTGCTGCTGCAGTGCTGCTACCTGGTGCTGCTTCTTCGTTAGCTGGGCCTGGAGACCTTCGTGACCTTGAACCATCGACTGCAGCTGTGCCTTTAACTTCTACAGAGAGAGAAGGAGAGAGATGTATGTGAGAGAGAGAGAGAGAGAGACGGAGAAGAGAGAGAGAGACGGAGAGAGAGGGAAAAAGAGATAGAGACACCATGAGAGAGAGAGAGAGAGAAATTGAGACAGAGAGAGGGAGAGAGAGAGAGAGAGAGAGAGAGA
>NW_014578986.1:1417-2698 GCF_000485595.1 Priapulus caudatus
TACTCAAAATTTCAGTGAAACATATCTAAATTCAATTGCCCCCCCCCCGAGTTATAGAGGCGATGAGTAAGCACGTACAATATTCATCATAGGATAGTCAGTTGATGGCCTATTTAATTATCTATTTATTTAGCATAAATATAGCAAAACACGGAGACACATCTACAAACGACAAAAAAAATAAATACACATTCAGAAGTCCAGATTTTGACGGTCCAGGTTTTGACGGTCCAGGTTTTGACGGTCCATGTTCTGACGGTCCAGGTTTTGACGGGTCACCGGTAAATTCAGACCGGGCTGGAATTGTTTGCGCAAATTATATCTTAAAGTGATTACGTAAGGTGCCGTAAATAGTAAAAATAAAAAAAACATTTCCACTTTTTCACAAAATATAAGTAATTCTGTTCACTTTTTATGGTTAAATTGCTGCATTATACTTCCTGTTTTACTATATTGTTTTATGTGAACATACACTCGTGACTCATACATAGCCCATAGCAAGCAATTAATGTCAGGAACATAATATCAAATCGTCCAGGTTTTTTGGATTTTTAATTAGTTGAAAAACAATCTTATCAGGTAAAATTTGACGATACGTTTAATCCCGTTAGTTCTTACTTTTAATGTAAAAAAATGGCAACACAATTTTTACAAATTTTACCATAGAAAATTCGTGACGTAGTCAATTTAACCTGCATGGGAGGGTATATTACTCGCGCATAGGAGGGTAAATTCGGACTGGGGTAATCTCAGACCGGTCTGCAATTGTTCGCGCAAATTATACCTTAACCTGGGTGCCCATAGGAGGGTTAGGAGGAGGTGGAGGAGAAGGTGATGGAGTAGGAGGCAGGAGGAGGAGGAGGAGGGGAGAAGGTGCTGGAGTAGGGGGCAGGAGGAGGAGGAGGAGGAGGAGGGGAGACAGTGATAGATGAGCAAGAGGTGAGAAGGTGATGTGGGAGTAGGAGGGGGAGGAGGAGGAGGAGGAGTAGGAGGGGGATAGTTGAATTATTCACATTTTCAGGAGTAGATAACAACAATACATATATGTGTTTATTCTTTGTTTATTCCTGAATTATTCCTTCTTATTACCTCCGCCAGGGGCATGGCGGGGGTTATGTTTTCACTGGCGAGTTTTTGAGTGTTGGTTTGTGTGTTACCATGCACGTTTCAGTTCACTTCCGCTAGGTGCACTGGCTGTAGACTTACAAACACGCAACCACAGGCTAAGGGGCAACCACAGTCCTCCCCCACCTGCACGCTCGCACTAATCCGGATCCAATT
>NW_014578986.1:2708-7088 GCF_000485595.1 Priapulus caudatus
TTCTGTAACACTGTTACCTTTTGTGGGTCTGGCGAAACGCCTTTATCTGAGATTATGTGTCCAAGATACAGAACTTTTTCCTTCAAAAACACACACTTACTAGGATTTAATTTTAACCGTGCCGTACGCAAGCGTTCGAACACAGTTTTTATATCTTCTATATGCTGTTCGAACGTTGGACTGTAGATAATTATATCATCTATGTATGGAGTTGCCATTCCATGAAGCCCTTCTAGGACTTTATTTAAGAGTTTCTGAAAGACACTCGGCGAATTCGACAAACCAAATGGGAGTTTTTCGAATTGATAGGTGGCATTGTGGGTAATTATACAGGTCTTATGTTTATCGTCTGCATGCATAGGTATTTGATAGTATCCACTCTTTAAATCCAACGTGGTGAAATACTTTGCGTTACCAAGGGATGCGATTATATCTTCTACTCGCGGTATGGGGAAACGAATTGGTCTTGTGACCCTATTTAACGCTCTGAAGTCAACGACCATTCTTCCCCGGACATCGTCTTTCTTTTTAACTATGAAAACTGGACTGGCCCAATCACTCTCAGCTTCTGTGATCACCCCGGCTTTTAATAGCTTATCTATATGTGCCTGCAATGCTTCTCGTTGCAATATGGGTGTACGAAATGCTTTCTGTGCGACCGGCGTATGCCCTTGCGTATCGATTGTCATACTCACTAAGTGTGTACCTGGTCCCAACTGCGTGTCTGTCATTTAGTAAACAAGACATTCTACAAGCTTTAAACTTGCAGCATTTAAGCGACCGACAGCGTACAGAAATAACGTTGCTAATAGCATCCCATACAGACCTATTCGCGCTGTGGTGGCGGTGTTGTTATCGTGAGCGACCTCGTTGGTGTGTAATGAGGCGTTATTGTTTCCACTGCAATGCATCGAAACCACACACAGCTGCTACGTTCACTCGCTCACCTAGTATAAATACATGTCGACTCGCAAGCACATACACTCAGCCGCTCGCATCCTCTACAGCTAAGACGAAACAGCTGCGTAATCACCCTATTGTTGTAGACGACCTTAGGCCGACATTTGTACAAACGGTCAACACTTGTGCTCAACCCGTTCACAATGACGCCAAGCAGCTGCAACAATGCGACAGCTGCGTCACATAAAGCAACAACAACTTTCTCATCTCGACCAGGACACCAGATGCCGGTCAATACACGCAAGCAATCCAAACACGCACGCACGCACTCGCAGATACTTACATCACAAATCAACACCACCCACTAATTATTCACGCTCTCAAGGTTTCACCACACACTCAAAATTCACACCCAGGCAAGAGCCAACACACTTCAATAATGGTCAAGCGTCGCGCACGTTACATAAAAGCACACACACACACACCCGCTCGCTTATTGGGGACTCACACGCTACAAGCAGGCAGCTAATGACAATCCCAACCACAAGCGCGCTAAGAAGGAGCACAAAGCCATTAGCAGCATCTACGCCACCGATGTTTGTTTCACACGCAGTAAAATCTCAAGCGCCTATACGTCGCAAGCTCAGTTATTCACCAATAACGTCTATTGGGAACAGTCCCTTTGTATAATCCACAATTGTGTTCACAGCAGATTCACAGGGGGACAGCGCTTAACCTCAGAACAGCTTCTATGGTAACATCTGTGTTATTAAAGCTACCCATTACACATACGCACACACCCACTCATACGCAAACACCCACTCAAACGCACACACCCACTAGTTCGCACACACACACTCACTCGGCAGCTGTTTAGAACTGGTAACCCGCCTTGGTCTACATTGTACATGACACGTAGTTTTGGGTGGCACAACTATAGTCTTATTTAGTGTTACTTGCTCACACGAAATCGTAGCATAAGCACACATTGGCACTGTCTGATCATTTACTGTCATTAAACTATTTCCGCAATCTAACTGTACTCTATGCTGTTGCATAAAATTATATCCCAACAATACTGCTTGCGTGAAATCACGAACTACATAGAATGGCTGAAACAGAGTTTGGTTAGCAATTCGTACTGGCAAGGTTATTCTCCCTTCAACGAGTAGATGATGACCACTAGCTGAATTTAAGATTTGAGTACTCCCCTGCGAGAAATCCTTTTGATAATGTTCCCTGATTTTATCCCACAGACTATGAGCAATTATCGACACTGTACTGCCCGAATCTAACAAAGCACTTACTGAAACCCCTCCAATTTTCACACAGCATGAAGGCGTAGTTCCTTCATTCGAAGTTATGTCATGCATATCTCCGTGAGACTCATTCATAATCGTTGCCACTTTCACTGTCTCTGCGTGAACGCAGCGTTCTCGTTTTCCCGTGCGTTATATGAAGCTGGCTGTCTGCGCTGATTCTGGCAATCTCGCCACATATGGCCAGGTTGTTTACAAGAATGACAAAGCGGGCGCTTGTCCGGTGCGTATGCATAGCGTGTATTTGATTGAGCGTACGCTGGCTGCCTTTGTTGATTAAACTGTGTTTGTGCAAAGCGAGCGGTTTGTGATGGAAACACGTTCCGTGCGCTGTACTGCTGCTGAGCGGCTCGGTAATTGTTAAACGGCTGCGATTTATAAGACAAAGGATAACGATCACCCTGTCTCGGGCTAGCCATACGTGAATTATAGCGTGTTTGCTGTGGTTGGTACTGCCTATCATTTATGGTAGTCAAACTACGCGCCTGTATATTCTCACTTGCCCCATCAGCCTTACGGGTTAGAGTTAAATCTGCCACGATTTGTCTCAAATCCGCAATTTGCTGCTGAAGAGTTTGTGATGCTGTAATTTGTGAAACGTCCGACATTTCAGGCTTAGATGATCTTAGTTTCACTTCAAGAGCTACTGCCCCCTCGTCATTCGCAATTTGAACTGCGTCAATGAATGATGACGGTTTCTTTCTTACCAAAGTTCTTTTTAACCGATCATCTGCCAGTCCGTCGATTAATTGTTCGATCAGACGTGCATTATGAATTATATCTTTTTCTGTAATTACTCCAAACGCAGTGCGTGCATGTGCCTCTATACGTTTTGCGAAGGCCTGTACGGATTCAGACGCGCGCTGCCTGGCTTTTTTGAATTTCTGCAGAGCTGCTGGAATTTCCGAGCAATCTGTATATCGCTGACGTAAAATTTGTATGAAATGCCGCCATTCTATCGCCGGGTAAGTCGTAAAAATTTCGGCTGCGTACGACGCTGGTTCGTCCGTCAATAATCTAAGTGCCGTACGTATTCTTTCGTTATCAGTTTGTTCATCTAATATCAAGAATAATCTATTAATCGATTTGAACCACTCTCCAAATGAGACGGTGCTATTCTCACGACCATTGAACGTTGGACTATTTCCCAATAGGGACAAACTCTGTACTTCTTTAACTAACTTTTTCAAACTATTTTTTGGGAATGAAATTTCGTCATCGTCGATCGACTGATCAATGGGTTTATCTATGTTGATATCAGATAGAAGAGGAGAGAGTGGATCTCTAGGTGGAAATCTGGGAGGGGTAGTCATTACAAACACAAAGGTGTGGTCCCACCGAGAACAAAGGACAAAGGAATAGCACTAACGAGAACGGATGGGCTCGTAAACGGGGAGGTTAACAGGCAGAATACACAGCGGCGAGACGAGTATGATCACGTTGATATCCACGATATCATTTACTGTATGCTTGCGCTCCGACAACATATACTTCACCACTCACATCCGAAATTCAAAACACAACTGAAATATGCAGATTTAAACACCATAAGTCTATAAGAAGAGCTATGTACTTACAAATGCTGCATGTTTGTGATGGTGTGCTGACGAAGACACGGTGCTGTGGCTAGGTTCAAACTCGTTCGATCACTCTCACGAATGAACTGTCGATCGTGCGTGGAATAGCACTCGGTGTAAAAAAAAAACAGTTGTTAGACTCATGGTACTGCTGAACATCAACAACAAACACAATATTTCTCTAACATTAACTAAACGCTTAGCAAAATTACGCGCTGGTCACGGCTCCAGTGTAAGGTAGACGCGTTCTACCCGTAATCGTATCAGTGGTTACGCGTGAGTGTGTTGAATACACCCTTGCTAGCGTCTAGAAGAATGCATATAATAACAGCCAATACGAATAGTATGTACGTACTCATGAATATATTTAATAGTTTATACTTAACTAGCATCCGCCCATATACATGGCGAATGCGTACAGTATAGGTACACAAGTCACCTCACATAAACTTACGAGGTGTGTGACGTTCAGTCGCTGTCTCAATACTATTCTGTATATGTCTATCGTGGTGTGACACTAGGCTCTCTCTCTCGTCTCTGGCCGAGCACGCGGTTATATATCGCAATAGGTAGCCACGCCTCCC
>NW_014578986.1:7098-17200 GCF_000485595.1 Priapulus caudatus
CACATTGAGAGAATTCAGCTGCCTTGGCGGAGGTCTGTGCTCTCCGAGTGCTCTAGTTATTCTTATATTGTTCTCCTTTTCTATCCTGTTATCCTTTTTTCGTCTATACACATACAAAACAAGCGGAACAAAACAAAACAAAGCAACAAAACAAAAAGAAAAGAAGATCAAAACAAAAAATGACATCAGTGAACGTCACGCACGAACTCGGCTATCTCCGAAGTTGAATGCAGTAACTTCCGAACATCTGAACATGGGACACACACATAATAGGCCTAACTCACTTTGATCAAGGATATACACAACACATGTGTTGTTGTGTATATCCTTGCTTTGATCAATTAACATCCGAACGCTGATACAGTATTAATTGTGTTTGAATATGAATTTAATTTGAGTTGCAGTTTGCTCTCTAATTTGAAATATTATCTACTAATATATTACCATATATATACTAACATAATATCATTTGTGTAACTATGACTGTAATAAAGTGGCTGTAAATAAAAGTTGAGTCCCAGCCGGCAAAATTGAGTTCCCACACGCGTATTTTAGAGGTTGAATGAAATATCCAAACGCGTGTCCGAAACGTCAGGAACCCCCCAAAGAAAACACGTGTTTTTTTAGTATATAACGCAGGTTTTCCTGTAGTTTCTAAGACATGTCTGAACATGGTTCCAAACCCGCATCCATTTTAGTTCTTATAACATGCAATTATACTAGGTTTCATACCTGCACTTTTCATGGGGTTTAAAAGCAGGTTTTCAGAAGTTTAAAACTCGTGTTTTGAATAAATCTGTCGCCACAACAAAAAAACATTGAAAATGCGTGTTTAGAACTCCACGATAGAACACGTGTTTTTCCATCGTTTCCAACGCGTGTTGGATACGGCACGTGTCGACCTGGCCTGCTGGTGTTGGTCAGTTTACTTTCTAATTTGATACATTACTATCTTCAGGGTTCGAAATTAACGCTTGCGCACTCACAAAATGCGAGTGGATTTCCGAAATTGCGAGTAGAAAATATAAGCACTTGCATTTTTGTGCGAGTGACATATAATCTGTTAATCAAAATGACTATTAAAATCAAACATCCCATATCCAGGCATTTTAAAAGTAACAATTAAGTTGTCAACATAAGTCATAACGGACCAACTAATAACTAGACCAACTAATTTCTGCAAAATTATAAACACGTACTGTCTACAAACTGAGTAAGGATTATAAACCTCGCACGATCGGCCGCTACCGAGAGTATCCTATCTTCATGCTTTGTAGCCAGGTTTAATAAAGTCGTCTCATTGAAGTGTTATCATATCACACATCAAAAATAATTGTATTAAAAATGCGAGAGTGTTTCGGATTTTGCGAGTTGAAATTTGATCCACTCCCAAAAAATTGCGAGTGGTTTCAAAAGTTAAATTCTACCCCTGATCTTACTACTTTCTATGATGCATTATCTGTTTCTAATCTATACTCTACTTACTAATCTATATCTCATTTACCTAATGCTACTGCGCTTTACACCCAGCACTACTGTGCATGCGTCACGCATGCGCACGACGTGCTGGGGTAATTTCAGACTGGGGTAATCTCAGACCGTGACACCGGCAACAATATTTTTACACATATATAGCCTACCAATTAATTATTTAGTAGAACAATTCTTGCGCTTGCAGCGCGGCATTGATTGATGTACCGGGGGGGGGGGCATTGTTTAGGTCACGTTCATTAGTAAATATGTAGGGGGTGACCACCGCTGGGATGAGGGCGAAAGCAAAACTCTTTCTTGGAATTGTGAAAAAAACTGCAATTTAAGGGTTGTAACCTGCTTTGGCACTTAACTACATAATTTAACCCATGCATCAGGTGCCGTTTTGTACAGCCGCGCGACTATTATACTAAATAATTAATTGGTAGGCTATATGTGTAAAAATATTGTTGCCGTGCAAGCGAAGCGCACGCAGGGGGTGTGTCCACGCGAAGTGCAGAATCTCTAGCACTAATTAAAATGGAAGACGTAAAAATCAGTGCTCTCCTCACTCTCTCTCATTTAATTTTATGTGGCGTCAAAAAAGTGGTGGTGCTTTCATCGCTCTAGGGTCATCGGACGGGTTGCTAAGGGGAAGTGACGTCACTCCGCCCCCACCTATAATAATATGGACTGCAGGCCATATAGAAATGGCCTGCAGGCTGCAGATTTAAAAAATATGGCCTGCAGGCTGCAGATTTATTTAAAAAAATATTTTTTGGGCAGGCTACTAAGCAGGCCATTGGGAAAACTCTTGGCACTCCTGATCGCCAGTCCGGCCCTGCTTGTTACTGACACTTCAGAATCCGTGTTTAAATTGAGGCAAATGAGATTTGTATGAGGAAAGAATACTTACAATACAGGTATATTCCTCCTGGGCAACTCATTCAGCGAACCCAGGATTGGAACGAGTAATGAAACTTTTTTCGCCACAAACTCCTATAACTCAACTGTAAATCTGACTCCAACCAAATCCCAATTCTGTTTCAGTTCTATGTGCTCAGGGTTGTACTGGATTTGTATATAAGGACTAGACCCATGCAGTAAACACATTCCTATATGTAGCCATCTATATCTTACAGGTGAGACGTACGTACAACAGCGCTGTACCGGGCGCCGCGATCATTCTCACGACTAGACGTCACCGGCGATGCGACGTGACTCGCTGCCATGACTGACAGCCTGCTAGCCAGCGCGCGCGTGTCTGTCAGCTCCGTACTCAACCGCAACGTGAAGGAGTTCGGCAAGCAGTTCCTCATCGACGGCTCCGACGAAACGTGCTGGAACTCGGACGAGGGTTTGCCGCAGTGGGTGCTGCTGCGGTTCCTGCATCCCGTGCTGATCGCGCGGCTCTGCGTGCGGTTTCAGGGCGGCTTCGCCGGCCGTGAGTGCCACCTGGAGGGCGGTGACTCCCCGCAGACGCTGCGGCGGCTTGCAGACTTCTACCCGGAGGACGTGAATGCACTGCAGACGTTTGACGTGCGTGCGCAGCAGCCGGTCAGTGTCGCGAGACTCGTGTTTGCGAGCAGCACCGACTTCTACGGACGCGTGGTCGTCTACAGTCTCGACCTGCTCGGAGACTGCGCATAGCCGACACATCGCCCCGATACGTGTGCAAGCGCAACTGCTACACCAGTGACCATGGGTGATACATCGTTGGCTGTAGCTGCGCAGTTGACGGCAGCTAATATGTCATTGGCTGTAGCTACGTAGTTGACTGCAGCTAATATGTCATTAAGCATAGCTACGTTGTTGGCTGCAGCTAACACATCATTGGCTGTAGCTACGTTGTTGGCTGCAGCTAATACGTCATTAAGCGTAGCTACGTTGTTGGCTGCAGCCAACATGTCATTGGCTGTAGCTACATTGTTGTTTGCAGCTAATATGTTGTTAAGCTTAGTTATGTCATTGACTGCAGCTAACACGTGATTGGCTGTAGCTACATTGTTGGCTGCAGCTAATACGTCGTTGGCTGTAGCTACGTAGTTGACTGCAGTGAATACGTAGCTCTGCATATCAACGTAGTTGTCTAGCTGATACATATAGCGGCCTATAGCTATGTAGAAGACTAGCTTATATGTGGCTAACTGTTGCTATACAGTTACCCATGGCTATGTAACTGAATGCAGCTTATATATAGCTCGTCATAGCCTCATTGATGATTAATTGTAACTGATAATGATACATAGCTAACCATAGTTACGTATATGACCATAGACTGAGACTTGGCTAACCAGAGTTGACCGTGGCTGACTAAATTTTTGGTCTGGCCAACAGTAAAAATAGATTGCAATGCTACAGTTCTCAGCTGGTAATTTTAGATGACAACAATCAAATTCTGTATTGTGAGATGAGTGTGGCAGCATGGTCAGTGTGAAAACATACTCGATCTGTTTCTTTAAATGCAGCGATGGAAGCGAGCAAGGTAAAACTGTCAGAACCCCGGCGGAAGCCCAGAGCACCACGAGATGAGCCTCCCCTCTTTCCCCTGGTGGTGGAACATGGAACTTACAAATGCTTCTCGGGGATGTTAGTCGATGATGTCGTCGTGGTGACCGACCCTCGGGATGCTGAATTTCTCAGCACCATGGTAATTGTTAATCAATCTTAATCGAGGTGCAGACCAAGGGCTAGAACATCAATGACAGGTAAAATGGTATACAGCATAGAGATGATATTTGTATCCCGATCGTTGAATGCTTTCTAGAACTTTATGAACTAATTACATATATTATGATAGATTCTATGTTATGCTATTACACATCTATTATATATATTATCAGGGGTTAATAAAGACAAACCTTTGTCATTATTAACCCCTGATATTATGCTAAGATAGAACTCCTGATCATAGGTTTCTTTACTTGTCTTTTTTTCATTATTATTCACTGAGTTTATATGATGAATGCAGATGTGTGAATGTATTAATTAGCATTTGGTTTTCGTTAGGGTTTCTTCGGCAAGGGAAATCTGTCGTCAAGAGGAATGGAATACGAGAAGCGAAAACGAGCTAGCGATGGCTACTACGTTATGTCTAAGAGAAGGTTAGTTATGTGTTGTGTAATGGACAGCCCCTTTACAAGACTAGTAATTGTTATCCTCGGACTATGAGCATCTTGAAGTACAACCACCTGGCTTGATGCAGTTGTCTAACGCAAGTAGCAACATAATACAATGCCGCCTACAGAACATAGGTCTAAAAAAAACTCCAACAAATCCGTCTAGCGGCCCAACAGCAACATCTAGCAGCATTCCTCGTAAAATCCCAGTGCTGCCGTGCAACAGCCGAGCGTGCACTGCCATTGCGCGTTTGTCGTGTTGTTGGTATGACTTGTATGCTGGACATGAAATTAGCCAAAATGTGAAGAGGCCCACCCAAAATTTTAAACAGGCCCTTAGACAAATTGAACAGGCCCTTAATTTTGTTCGATTTATTCCATTATTAATAAAAGTATTAGCTTTGTGTTTATTAGGCATACTCGTAGTATTCAGTATTTCATTGCTATCAGTGGAGTTCTACTTGTTTGACAGGAATTGCTGGATTTACTTCTTAGTAGTTACTGAGTAAAAACTAGCCAGGAAATTGGTAAATATCGTTAATATAAAGGCAAGATAGGCAAAATCTTAAATAGGCCAAGTGGACTGATTATATGCGGGGTTGAACAGGCGGTTTAGGGGGTTGAACCGGTGGTTTAGGGGGTTGAACCGGCGGCTGCCAGCAAAATAGTGCTAATTTCACGCACTGTTGTATGTGTGCAGGTATGAGAATCATCTCACATGGCAGGCCATGCAGACGTCAGATGAAACACGCCTGAACATGCTCTCCTCTCCCGAAAACCGCAATGCGACGACAACTAGATGTGCACAGGATGGAGACAGTGTCTCTCCGGGCAAGTCGGGCGAGCGAATGGATGTTCATGTGTCAACGAAATGTGACGAGCCGCACGCCACGGCTTCAGGTGCGTAACCAAGGAGGAAAACCCTTCAGATATGCAGTTGGAATGCCCACCGAGTCGTGCTACTCAACGGGGTGATATGTGCTCATCATTATCCGTGTTCCGAAAATAGGCCGCACAGTGCGCACACTGGTTAAACTGTTTCCTGACTGAAATAGTAACTACAGTAAAACTCGCATAAGTCGACACTTTTAGGACCAGCATATTTGTGCCGACTTACGAAAATGATGACATATGCTCCCCGCCAGGGTAAAAAATACACGGGAGTGATGAGCGATTCGCTCTTCAAACCTCAGAAATCGCTCCTGTGAGGCTCAAAATAGCTCGCGTAAAATTATTGACTAAAGCTATTTTTTCAATAGACTTGAAAAAGAGCTCCCGTGAAAAAACCGAATTTTTCCCCTGCTCCCCTCCCAGGCGCCCGTCACCCCTACGCAGTCATAAACATGCTCCACACACGACGTCAGTTCGCGCCACATACATAGCAGACATGAAACAATCGGGTCCGTACATCAATCGACACCGCTGCTGGCCATAACGCAAGAACATCGTACTCACTAGCGGCAAGCGCGGCACACGATGGCTATCTGTAACACCCACTGTTGATTACACGTTTGGACATTGCAGGACATTTGCGGTGCAGGTCTGCCAAATTTTCTTGGAACACTTGCTGAAAAAATACGGTAATTCCGCGAGGCCGTGCTCTGGAATTAACTAGTTAGTATAGAAGAATTTTCAAGGAGTCACACGGACTCTTGCATATGTCAAATCAGGGAGTCCGACAGTAAATCAGGGTGTATTTAACCAGGCAGCATTGAATGTGTTAAGCACACATCTGCGACAGCCAGCTTGCAGATCCCCTAGAACAGGGGTGGGCAAACTGCGGCCCTCTACGGGGTTCTGTGCGGCCCGCGGAAGCCTGCAGCAAATAAAAAAATAAAAAAATAATTTTTTTTTTTAAATCAATACATTTTTGTGAAAGTCAACATGTTTGTGCTTGAACCGAGGCTGACTTTTTCAGTGTCATACAGATTATTGTTCTATTGTCTCTGGTTCGCTCCAATGGATTTACTATGAGGGAAAATCGGGACTTTGACTTCCATGATGACTTATGCGAATTGACGAGTTAGACGATGACGACTTATGCGAGTATTACTGTATTATTTATTAACTATTTATATTTCTGAAATCGGCTATAACTGCCAACCTCTGCATGTGTTATGTAGTGTTAATTTATTAACAGTATTGAATACAATGAGCAATTGATATAATGTATGTATTTTCTACTTCAGGTGGCAGTGGTAATACCCATGCAGAGAATTTATTAGTCAAGCCTGATAGCGATGAAGAGGTTGAAGAGGGAATGAGTACGGGTGAGAGAGCAGCTGCTCCCACATCACAGCCGTTTTTGGCAATTGATCCTTACCCAGTGACGGAGCACTTGCAATTATACTTGGAAGAGGTACAACACTATTGTTTGTGTACCATTATTTTGTAGTAAGAGGAACGTGCTTTTCTACAGTAACAACTCACACCGAGGTAAATATAGATACTTGGACGTTGTTGCATAGATTCTGTTACTGGCGTGACATACCCTCATATTACGATATCCTGAGTAACATTGTAACCAGTGATCATGTTGATGTCAATACCTTACTCCTGATAACTTAGTGTATAAAAGTTTGGCCCAATTAATTTTGTTTGAAAATAATTGAATGCTTTCTAAACTAACCGCCTTGACTGCCGTAGCAATTTATCTTAAGCAACAATAGCCACACAACCCTTGCATTTACAGGCGTTCTTTCTTGCATATGGACTGGGTTGCCTTTGCGTGACACGAGGAAACGATGCGGAAGCGGTGGCGGCGGCGGCGGCGTCCATGACGCTGGAGGAGCTGTGGCTGTGTTTCTGCTCAAGGCAGGAGAGGTTTGCTGCACGCTACGTCGCCTACCACTACTACCGCTCCCGTGGCTGGGTCGTCTGCTCAGGACTCAAGTACGGCGCTGACTTTAGTACGTGTTGTTGTGTGTACGTTGAGTACGTGACTTTAGTTGTGTAATTTTAAATTGTGACTACAACTGGTTCAGTTACGACAGCCATGACAGTATGCGTACAGTACGTTAACTGAGCTTTTTATGTAAAAAGGTGCAATATAAATTAATAAAATAATAATAATAATACGTGTAAGCAGGGGGCGTTATCACACAGAGTCGATTGGATGCCAGAGTTGTGAGACTGAGATTGTTTACGAATGTCGTTCATGCCGTGACTGCTTGAGAAGTGTGTTTTTTATATCAGGCTTTCCTTATCTGCCATTATTATTTATTATTCCTTATTTTCTTTATTGACAAATCTTTTTGCCAAAAGTCAGTTATTTTGTGTAAAACGTCTAGAGAGTTTAATACAGTCATTATTGCGTCGTGTAAAACATAACCGAGGCTTTTGCAAGAGACAGCAGACCTTTATATGACTCTAAATCACAAGACTGAGGTTACAAATGTATTCCAAACAGATGTATAAGCGACGTGAATTTTTCAGGTCTTTACAAAAAGGGGCCACCCTACTACCACTCGACGTACTCTGTGATTGTTAAATACATAGATGGCGCTACTATGGAACATATTGGAAATGAGCAGCCAAGTTCGTGGAAGGCACTGGCTGCCCTGGATAGAATCACGCAGCAAGTGGGAAAGGTAATTGATGAATTGGTACCTATTCTTGCAACAACTTGCACATCAAAATTCCTTTTCTGGAACATTAACCTGATATGACCTAGTGTGTGAAGTAGACCTAACCTATTTTTCTGCTGGTTTGCATCTAGGAAGTGTTGTTCTGTCACGTGATCAAACCTGTGGGCTTGACACACGAAGACTATAGCTCACCTGAGTGCATATCTTCCTTCACTGTCCAGGTAATAAAATTCCATTTAAACTGCCTCGAAAACAAATTGCGCTTTAGTAGTAACATTTAAAGGAACAGTAGCCTCTAGGTTCTAGGGTTATTTTCAGCTAATTTAGGTTATAATTGCGCTACATAAAAAGTTTCATGGTTCAATCACCATTAGAAATATTTTTAAAAAGTTTTAAAACTAACGACTACAGTTTGATTACAACGACGGTGGCGCCACTGCAACAGCGCACAGATCTGAGAAAGTTGCGGCAAACCAATTTTCAGCCAAGGGCTCACAGACCTCGAGGGTATCTTACTTATTTATTACATGTTAAAAGCAGAAAAGGATTGTTTTAATATCTTAATAAACGACATATAGGTGTTCAGTTATAAATATGGATAAATGTTTGCCCTAAACAATGATCATGTCATCGGCTCCGCTGTAAAAATAGCATTTAGGTTATATAATATACAATGCACTTTCGATGATTAGCGCCTCCGGGTATTTACCCGCAAAAATAAAAATGCAAATACTGCAAGCGTTTTTCGAGGTGGCAGCACGGGTCGGCGGGGTGTCATGGCGCCCCGTTCAAAATTTCGTAGCGTTGATGTGTAAATAATTAATTAAGTATCTGGTGACAAATACATGTGGGTATAGACGATTTGTTATACAGTAAGTACAGTTGTATGCAGTAAAATCCTAGAGGCTACTGTCCCTTTAAAAAAATATGAAATCTATCTTGGTATGTTCTCAGCAACATGTAACTATACTGGGTCACCTGTCACTGGTGGCGCCCTCGGGTGTCGCCGGGAGAGCACAAAACGCTACATCTCAATAAAAACACATTTCCAGGGTTTCCTTCTTATGCCAAATTTAATTAATCTGTAACAATTTTTAGTGAAGCCCGTATAAATCATAAATTGCACTGCAAGTAAACGTGTCTGCAGTGACACACACAGCCTGTGCATGATGAACATATTTCGTAATCACGTGTTTTTTTCTAGGAGGTTCTGTTACGTCGATGGGTGCCCTCTGAGGGTCGGATGGAGGAGAGTGGTGACTGCAGTGCGGATCAGCTGTAAACAGCATAACGTCCTATTACCATGTATTATATTGCCATCACATGATATCAACTTATGTGATATATATATGCCTTACATGACTGTGACATTCAAGCAAGGAAGTAGGACATGGTACCATTGTCCAGAGTGGTGAAATCAACGCCTAACTATATTATTAATGTAACAATGTTTAATGTGATTTATAACACTGTAATAAAAGTGTGCAACTCAAAAATACTCCAGCTGTGAGTGTTTATGTCAAACTGTCAAAGCCGATGCACTGCAGTAAAGATGATTTACTAATAATTTTCTGCTACAAATGCCATTTTCTAATTTTCGTGTTTAAGCCATATTCCAGCACGAATCAGCCTGAAATCGAGTAGCCTCATAGACTAATGCTACAAAACTACTGATTTGTGCTCTGTGATACTGACACTATTTTGATAATTCGACTGCACTTTGCTTACATTTTTTACATGCGGTGAAACACGCGCCAGTGTTTTTGCAATGAATACCGTACACATTGCAACTGTCATTCTATAATTAAACAGAGAGAGGGAGATGGGGAGAGCCGACCTTATATTTGAGGTTCACGTAAACATGCCCTTTCTCTCTCTCTCTCTCTCTCTCTCTCTCTCTCTCTCTCTCTCTCTCTCTCTCTCTCT
>NW_014578986.1:25232-35232 GCF_000485595.1 Priapulus caudatus
TGCTCATGCGATTCTACAAGCTGCATCCGACTATATGTCAGATGAGCTAAAAATATGTATGTGAATTTTAGACACACAGTCACATAAGGGAACTGTAGTAATGTGCTGATATGACTCACCTTACAAACTTAATATTACTCACCTGCCTTAAAAGTGTACTAGATTACTGCGGTCAAATGTAGTTCGTTTAATCATTTATTGCCCAATAATGTATATGTGTATGTTTAAATACACTTTAAATTGCTTATTCATTCATAAAATTGTACATATGTCATTTTACTCAAACCTTTCTCGCCTTTTTCATTACAATTATATTGAATCATTGATTATTTTATACATGATGTTGACAGGAAGCAATTAAATATAAGTCACTCTATGGATACACATTCACACTTTTATATCGTTTTTTTTTGCCAATAGCCATGTTCAATTAATCAAGAGTTGGCAGCCACCCTATAGTAAATAACATTTTATAGACTACAGTCCGACCTCCTCCGTCCATCCGTTATCCGGAAATCTCTATTAACGGGCTGCGATCTCGCAGTGTATGTTCTCTGTTTTTCATTCATTTCCACCTAAAAATCTCTCTCAAAGCTCGCTCAAAACTCGCGCGATGTACCAACCGTATGTGTTTGCGTGTGCACGCGTGCGTGCGCGTGTTGTCCGCTCGTGTCCGCTATGCCTCCGGTAAAATCCTACTGAACTGCATAGAAATGCTGTGTTTGAGCATAACTCTCCTATCTGGCCAAATCCCATATCCGGATGGGTGCTGGTCCCGACGTGGCTGGATAACGGAGGTCGGACTGTATTACTAAATGGTGCTAACAGAATCTAGTGAAGGTTATTGATAATGGTATGATAGCAAAAATCTTTTTACGCTTAGGAATCTCAAATCTAAGATCCTTTCTCTCCGCTAGATGTGACATGTTACTGGGCAGCACAAGTTACAAGATCAAACAATAAAAGTGAAGCAAACGGCAGACTAGAGAATTCTCGTCACGACTTGAATTTTTGCGTGTAGCAGTGACGAGTCAAACCGTGGATAAACCGTCCACACTTGAAACCTGTGTCATGACTGGAAAACTAGCATGCGAATAGTAACCAGCAAATACTCGAATTCCGTGGTTGGAAAACCTGCGATAGAAGAGGCATTATTGTAACTTGTAGCATCCACACAAAATAACAATTCAGGAAATAACGTAGTTGACACAAGTAACGTGATTACTGCTTTCACATTATGAGACACCATCGAGGGGCGTATCACAACGTCAGTTGCGCTTTTTTTTCGGGGCATGCTCTAAGCCGGTGACGTATCTCGGGTTCACCTTGTACTTGTCTGCCAGCAGTGCCGCGATGAAGCGCACCTGGTTGCCTTGCACGAGCACCTGCGCTAGCGCCCCCTTCCCGGGCAGAGGTCCGACGGACGTGCTACAGGCGACCCCTACCTGCACCTCGTGAGCAAACTCAGCCGGGTCGATGCCGAACGACTCCAGGTTCGAGACGAGCGTCACCTTCTTGTTTCCCGAGCGCTGATGCAACGCGAGCGCTATCGGCTGCAGCTTCCCCTTCCTCACGAACGGCTCGCGTCCCGGTAGCGCCACCTGATGTGCGGGTTGCATCTTTGTCTGCACGCGCCGCATGAGCTCGTCCCAGCGGAGGTGAGTCGTCGCGTCGCCGCGCGGCAGCACGATGTCGGCCAGCGACGGGTCGATCGCGACCAGCGCCCCCTGCCGGCCGTCGGCGCGACGCACGTGCTCGGTGACAACCTCGCGCACGTCCGCGGCGGCGAGCGCAGCTCCCTTGCTGTAGCCTTGCCGCGCGAATATCGGCAGGACGGCCGCGTTCACCGCAAACATCTCGACGACGCGCGGACCGCCCGCGACCTCCTTCGACTCCTCGGGTGTGGCGGAGACGCGCTCCTGCGGCGGCGGGACGACGAACTGCCGCAGTCGTGGGTGTGCATGGTTGATCGCGACGAGGCTGTCGACGCCGCGGGTGAGTTCCTTCGTGCTGACGAGCCCCTCGCGCTGCATTGCCTGCAGGAACCGAGACAGCTTCTTGTACGAGGACTTCTTGATGTCGAGCCGCGCGCCTGGCGGCACGGCCGGCAGCATGTGCGCGCTGTAGAACGCACTCGTTAGACAGGGAAGCTCCATCTTCTTGCCGGACGTCTTCAGTGCTGCACAGAGGCAGTGGAGCAGCAAGGCGTCCATTCTCTCCATGCCCGACTCCTCGGCGTTAGTCGCTGACGCTTCACTGCCAATCTCGGCTGCTTGTCCGTCGTTCGACACCGGCGAAGCCAAAGCCTCCAGTGCCTCGCTGATCTCAAGCGTGTCAATTTGCGGTAAATTCACGTTCGCTGGCTGACCTTCGACGGCGACCTCGGGTCTCTCTTCCTCTTCAGCATCTTCGATGCCTTCACTTTCGTCAACAGCAAACTCTTGTGTTTGCTCGGCAAGCTCCGGAAGTGTAGATTTGTTCCCATGCGACCAGAGTTGGTCCATGTAGCTGTGAAGAACTGCCACCCCCTTGCCTCTCATTGCTGACATGTACATGTCTTCTGTGGACAGCAGTGTTCTCCCTACGGCTACAGGCGCACGATTACCTTTCAGACTAATGGCTACCGGTGCCCCCTTGTTGCGCTTACCCAAAGCCTCAAAAATGTCGTTCTTGAGAATAACTCCAGGAAGCATTAGATCTGCACCCTGTGAGAGATTCTTGAACACAGATGGCCATGTAGTGAGGGCTGGGAGGAGATCGGGATGTTTCCAAAGAGTGTAAACTGTTGGGTAGATGACGTTCTCCAACTCGAAGAAGATAGGGTTATTGTCGACGGTATATGCATGCACTGTTTCGCCCGCATATGTGTACAGCTTCATCACAGTCATCGGATCCTTGGCTGGAATCAGTTCCGATACCTGCTCATCACTGATGGGGTAAGCCTGTGTCACAGAGGCTCGCAACTTTCGCCTGAAGCAGGAAAATGAGTAGATATAGTTATGACATTGGGCCTTTGCAGAACTCGATCTAGCCAATAAACAGCAATATAAATTGTTTTGGCGATATGGAATTCTACATAGGTGTGACATGTCATCCGACTCATCATGCTCACAAAACATTAGGAAATAAATGTTATAGTTGTTTGACCATGTCCTCCTTACTTGAGAGAGAAAACGACAGCAACAACAGCAACGCCATGCATAGCCTGGCCAGGCTCTATGACTGTTACACAGCCTAGGAGCCTGACACCCTTCAATACGATAAACTTTTGTAACTTGAAAACAAACTTCGAATTTTGTAAATTAAACAATTTTATTACCTCATTTGACCTGACTTGTTACATGTTGCAAGTATATTCTCATTCACGACATACTGAACTGATATTATAACTTCTAAGACATTCATGATATAATCAAACAATTTAGAAATAAACTATTTTCGAAAATTGGCAAACTACATACTTGCATTACTGCATGTGCGCGAGAACTACGCGTGACTGCCGAGTGTGCACGAATATCATGCAGATTTCAAACAGAAATGGCTGCCTTGTTCATATCTCTCCCTTATCAACTCTCAATTATACTTGCTAGCACGTAAATACCATAACGTGTATACAGTTATGTAAATTAATCGTCGGATGTATTGGCCTGGTCGTTTGGACACACCCAGTCAATGGTGTGATCCAGGACAGGCTGCACAGCCAATAGCAGCACATCTTTGCAGTCTGCTGTTAGCAAGCATTTCTCTGTTCAAGCGGACGGTTTTGTACACGCCATTAAAATGCAACAATAAATCTTGTCTCGATTATCAACTCATAATTTCTTCTACGCACTGAAATACATCACAAATACACGGTTAGCTATAGCGTGTTCATAGTTAACAATGATGCGCAACTACAGAGAAGCGGTAACAGCCAATCACAAGTTGAACATTGTTTAATCTTATAACCTCATAAAGATTAGTCTTCAAAGTCCAAGGGACTATATTGAAGATATAGAGAAAGAGAGAGAAAGTATATCAAATAAACAGATCAACACTGTGAATCGCAGTAAAAAAACTTAAATTTTGCAACTAACGACAGAGCAAGGAAGAAATTCCAATAACGAATGACAGAAATGAAGAAGCTAAACTTAAAGGGATCATTTGAAGATGGCACATTTCGAAAGCAATGATCACGCTCAGATGATCGAGTGCTCTGAACAGGTTTCATTCATTAAAAAGGAAATGCCAATCTTTACCTGGCCATGATAAAATTTATGAAAGGCAATAAGTTTAGCATAGAGAAAGCACACATAAAGAAGAGGCTAATAAAGTTGAGTCAAAACAACCTCAAAACTATCATGATAAGTTTTGGATACCCATCTTGCAGCTTTATACTGAATGGCATCTAATTTATAACAGGTCTGACAGACCTCGACGCTTCTTTTCAGATCTGGTTGTCCTGTCAGGCAACAAGAATCAATTTTTACTTGTCCAAAATTTACTTGCAATCTAGAGCCGTTAAGGTACATTTTTAGTTCAGTGCATATCATATTACACATGGTTCGCACAGTCCTTGAATTTGAGGGGAGTCCTTTAAAAGTATTTGAATTTAGTAAATGTTGATTTTGTGCTTGAAAAGTCCTTGAATTTCATGAAAATGTCCTTGAATTTAGTAAATGTTGATTTTGTGCTTGAAAAGTCCTTGAATTTCATGAAAATGTCCTTGAATTTTTAGAAAGAATCCTTGCCTGTAATAAAAAGAATTTTGTACCATCAATAATGTGCAAACCTCAATAATAATTGTGTTAAATGAGCTTAAAAAGCTATAGACACGATAGACAGTTAAATGATGATCACAAATTACAGTAAGTCACTAAAATCAGTCAGTAAATCAAGGTATGTTGTAGATGTGACAGTGTTTAGAAAGGTTTATTAATGTGATCCAGGTAAGTTTTAGAGGTGACAGTGATTAAGAATGGGGTTATTAAATTAATCTAGGTATGTTTTGTTCTGTGTATGAATTCCAATAAAATGTCCATTAAAATGGCCTTGAATTTCTGATAAAATGTCCTTGAAGTCCTTGAAAATTTTTTCAGTCCTCCTGTATGAACCATGTTACAGTATATACATGGAAAATCGTAATGAAATTCCCACGTTTATTCTTGCGTGCCTATTGCAGCTTTTTTCTCAATTCCAGGAAAGAGTTTTGCTGTCGCTCTCTCATACCAGCGGTGCACACACCCCTACATATTCAATGAACATGCCCCGCACGACTAAAACAATCAGTGCACTCCCCCCCCCCATAATTCAATCAATGCGCCCCAGCCAGCAGGCATGTACGCAGCCACTATGTACACAGCCACAGACACGGGTGTCGCGAATGTCGTGCGCTAGCGCCCTGGCTCAAAGGATGTTAGGAATTTTACACAACTGGAAATTTTTTAGTTGTCTGATCGGGCAACTAGCCAAGAGAATAACTTGTCCGACGTAGCTAGATTTTCACTTGTCCTGGGCAATCGGACAACCTTTAGTGTCGAGGGCTGTCTGAAGTGTATAGGGGCACCAGCTTGGCGAAAAATATTCTAATGTGGGGAGAACCATAATTTTAAAAGCCAGTGACAAAGTTTTAGAATCGGCAATTGATGCCAATATAAGCTGTAACATTACAAAGCGAGAGGTTTAGTTTTGTTGCAGTGCTTTGTTAGGTAGTATAGTATATGAGCTTAGTTCGTTCGTGACCTTCTCGCGATGTAGTAAGAAGTGACAAAGTAACTTGTGGCTATGCCATGCGTTGAATATCAAACATTATATCATATGATATATGCTTGATCTTTGAAACTCGAATTACCAACAGGCAACAATGAATAGGCAATACACCCATTGACAGTTCTGCGCCTATGTTCTGCGCCATTAGTTACGCATCTCCGCGAGAGCCCGGATGTGCGAGTAAACTCCGCAATATTGTTTATCTCGATGCGTTATCTGTCTTGCATACGCAGGTCGCTAACCTTTGTGTCGAAGAACAGTGCACGTAGCAGTGAATAGAGCACCGATAATGGATGACCTGAGTGACATATGACACTTGATACATTTAAATTATGGTCAATGCATGCTCTAAAAGTCTTTCTTAAGCCAATACGATCCGTTTGAGCAGCCCTTCACACTACACGTTAACGCCATTGTTCGCGCATTTTACTCGCGCTTTCTGGGACGGAAATTCCTCCCGACCTTACCTCAGCATCCCCACACAGCCTCCATATGCACACAGCCTCAGCATCCCCACACAGCCTCCATATGCACACAGCCTCAGCATCCACACACAGCCACAGCTTCCTCATCCCCCGCGCAGCCTCCGCAAAGTGCTCATCTGTGCTGCAGCCATGTACAGTAATATGAACGACCGCATTTCGTCACCGTACGTGCGATCACTTGATCGTTTATGATCCGGGTACGTCGACTTTTACACGAAGAGGTATCTATAGTAGTGTGTGGACGTCTATGTTTCCGTATCACGTGTGTGAGATCTGTAATATCGCGCTGACAGATTCGATCTACTGGTAAGTGATGTGATATATATCATGTGTTGTGTGACGATGACATGGTAAATAATTGATACATCAACGTTATTTTGCTATAAATAGGTATATACGCTGTGTGTGTTTGTTGGGAATGTATGTTGTGTATATTGTCGAGCCATTTGTTGATTTACAAGTAGAATCTGTCGGAATTTATCTTGTTGATGATTGATCTAGTAAATATTTATGATTTATCGATGATTATACGCGGTTATCTGACGCATTGATCGCCCAGCAAAGTAGATGCTAATAATTTGCTCTCGTGCAAGTATTCAGCCGAGGCTGAATATATAAATAACATGTTTTTTGGATAACCTGTTTTTATTGACATTCCCCTAAAGGTTGTGGTAAAACATGAACCAAGTAAAAAAAGGTGATTGCTTTCACAAAAAGTCATACGTTTTTCTGTCATTGCAGGATCTCCTACAGCTCGTGTTGGCAAAGATCAACTACTAAAAATTTGTGAACGACGAACGAGTGGCGCCATCCTGAGTGTGAAATTGACATAATTTCATCTGCAGCGTTAAACTTATAGCTAGAAAACTCAGAAACATCAGTGACAGCTTATGCTGCCAGCTGCTGATGCGAAATATCTACATGCGTTCTAGTTGGCTAAAAATCAAAATACGGCTATTTTAATTTGCAAAGCTTCCTACCAGATAATCTTGTAATAAAATAGCCAACCAGCCATCCGTCACGGAATCTGTCAGCGCCTCGACGCCGCACAGAAATAACACACCCACGAAGGTGTATATATAGACTTTCATCATGTTCGAGATGGAGAACACTCTGCTCGTAGTACAACTGACCGTCGGACTGTGTGCGAACCTGCTTGGAGTCGTAATTGTCTCTCATCATCCCAGTTACAGGTAGGTGGCGCCACTGCTCCCTCTGTGTAGTGTAGTGTACATACTGTTTCTCATCACGACAAGACTGTGTGTGCATCTAACGGATGCATACTAGCAAGCATTACTAGCTAGCAAAGCTTTAAACCTGACTGCATAATTGGTATTTGGCATGTGGTACTGGTGCAATATTCGACCCAACGCCAGACGTACAGGTTAGCCTAGGGTGGCCGGTTGACTTCACAACGTAGAGAAGCATATGCCTCGATGCCTAGGTTTTGTATAGTGGTCACCTAACATCCTGAATTCTCGTTACCTAGAGACTATAACCTGTATTCTCATTATATGCAGACTCACCTGTAACTATGTACACAGCCACAGACACGGGTGTCGCGAATGTCGTGCGCTAGCGCCCTGGCTCAAAGGATGTTAGGAATTTTACACAACTGGAAATTTTTTAGTTGTCTGATCGGGCAACTAGCCAAGAGAATAACTTGTCCGACGTAGCTAGATTTTCACTTGTCCTGGGCAATCGGACAACCTTTAGTGTCGAGGGCTGTCTGAAGTGTATAGGGGCACCAGCTTGGCGAAAAATATTCTAATGTGGGGAGAACCATAATTTTAAAAGCCAGTGACAAAGTTTTAGAATCGGCAATTGATGCCAATATAAGCTGTAACATTACAAAGCGAGAGGTTTAGTTTTGTTGCAGTGCTTTGTTAGGTAGTATAGTATATGAGCTTAGTTCGTTCGTGACCTTCTCGCGATGTAGTAAGAAGTGACAAAGTAACTTGTGGCTATGCCATGCGTTGAATATCAAACATTATATCATATGATATATGCTTGATCTTTGAAACTCGAATTACCAACAGGCAACAATGAATAGGCAATACACCCATTGACAGTTCTGCGCCTATGTTCTGCGCCATTAGTTACGCATCTCCGCGAGAGCCCGGATGTGCGAGTAAACTCCGCAATATTGTTTATCTCGATGCGTTATCTGTCTTGCATACGCAGGTCGCTAACCTTTGTGTCGAAGAACAGTGCACGTAGCAGTGAATAGAGCACCGATAATGGATGACCTGAGTGACATATGACACTTGATACCTTTAAATTATGGTCAATGCATGCTCTAAAAGTCTTTCTTAAGCCAATACGATCCGTTTGAGCAGCCCTTCACACTACACGTTAACGCCATTGTTCGCGCATTTTACTCGCGCTTTCTGGGACGGAAATTCCTCCCGACCTTTGACCTTAGGCTAAGCGCATGCGCAGTGTTAAACTGTCAACGGGTGTATTATATATATAACGGGTGTATATCAACGGGTGTATATATACCAATATAATTTAATTTATACGTGCAACGCAACTGCAGCCTGCAGAGTGCAGGCACATAGCATGCAGGAATTTCCTGTTTTTAAAGTTAAACAACAGTGTTAACTACTTAATTAGTTGGTAATATTTTCATTTCTTAAAAGAGCTCAACAACGTTAATTGCGATATTAAGTTATTAACTAGCTCCAAGAAACGGTATTGCTAGGGTTAGAATACCCTAGTGTATTGACGTTAGTCACATATATAGCCTGGTCGGGTTAGTTATTAACTTGATCGAGTGCGAGTACTTGTTTCCCGTGTTTGTTTACCTGTCAGAGCCTTTGATCGCCGTATTTGATTTCACTCTATATGGTTTTAGGAACATCTTGCATCTATCATATGCGTGACAGGATAATTAGGTATAGCTACATTAGACACTACGGAAGCAATAAATTGCCAAAAATAACCAGATCATGCACGAAATAAGGGGGCTGACATATTTGATTGGGCAGGTGTCGCCACACGCTGTTCATATTCGCGTCGTCTGCTGAGCAATGCTCTTGTGTTTTATCACTATAAAGTTTATTGTTCACTCGTATTTAATAACACTATATTTCGTTAATCACTAGCATTCGTTAGGATAGACGATGACAGAATCTATTAGTGTGATGGATGAAGACAATCTCTCTACTACGTGCACGAATTTGGAGTTTGAGAGCGAAGTACAAGAACACAACGAGGGTTATGATCAAAACAACGCGCCTCGAGTTGTGGCACCGAACGGAACTGGTGTCAGTGGCAAAGAACCGTATGCACTCGCGTCTAATGATAATCTAACGAAAGTTTGTTATGGCGATGATGTTCTCAATGTACGGCCAAATCAAGTGGCATCAATGAACGAACCTCCAATAGTAAATTGCACTGCAGATGTCACAGGTCACAACGATATCAGTCAAATTACAGAGCACACAAATAGCAGTACCAATGCCATTCAATCTGAGTCGCTTCTTAGTGACTCACTAAACCTTGGACTTGGTCCCAAAGCAGAACCTGACACAGCGACAGAGAAAAACAAGAAGGATCTTCGCGTTCATTTTGGTTCGCCCGTGGTCTCAATCGTTCACCAAATTAATAGTACGTCTTTAGAATCGTTAGATGACACAGAGAAACTAGATAGCTTTGAATCTCAGTCTGAACAGATCATTGCTTATGAGGGCGAAAAGCTCATATCTGACACAAAGCGGGGTAGCGTTCCTTGTCTACGGACTCTCACTAGGCGGTTGTTA
>NW_014578986.1:39787-47336 GCF_000485595.1 Priapulus caudatus
AATATATATATATATTTAGGTGCGCAAACGAAAACCTGTATAGTACCACGAACTCGTGTGCGATACTAATGGCAATCAAGCAATCACACTAATGGCAGTCAACGCTCCCTCCCCGATACCCCGTATCCCGTGTACGGACAACCCAGTGCGTGGTGGTGGGGGGGGGGTATCTCGTGTTTACGCTGTCAAGACAACGGTAGACTTAAATCGATAGGAAAAAGAATTCTCACGTCACGAAAGAATGCGGTTATGTCGCGCGCGGCAGCGGGAGCGCGTATAGCTGCGACATCGTTATAGCGGCCGCTGTAAGTATAGGCAGGATGCGCGCTTTTGCTAAGATGCAGCTACTGGTCTGCTTCCTCGGCGTTGTTCAGCTCATCGTATGGAAAACAACGGTCGCGTACGAGCAGGATGGCTACACTCTGCGGTATACAAGGATGCGGTTCCACAGGGCATGACGGTGCTGGCGACTGCAGGCGTACGAAGCACGCTGGAATGCGCGTGTCGTTGGAATAGCATGTCACGCTGCACGAGCTACAATATCGTCGCACCCGCACAGGACGGCGGCTCCATGACATGCGAGTTTCTTGATGAGACCGTGCCGCCTTTAAGTTCGGAAGCGAGCGTTGGAACCAGCAACTACACGAAAAATGGTTTGTACCCCTCATAATAGCTACCGTGAGCAAGTACGTGCGTGCGTGAGTTCGTACGTGCGTGTGTGCGTGCATATATGAGTGTGTGCGTGCATATATGAGTGTGTGTGCGTGCATATATGAGTGTGTGTGCGTGCATATATGAGTGTGTGTGCGTGCATATATGAGTGTGTGTGCGTGCATATATGAGTGTGTGTGCGTGCATATATGAGTGCGTGTGCGTGTGTGTGCGCGCGCGCGTGTGTGTGTGTGTGCGTGCGTGCGTGTGTGTGCGCGTACATAAGGAAGCGCGCACGTGCGTGCGTGCGTGCGTGCGTGCGTGCGTGCGAGCGTTCGTGAGTTAGTGCGCTCATGCGCGCGTATATGCATGCGTGTGTGCGTGCATTCGTGCGTGAATGATGCGACGAGATTAACAATTTTCGGTTACGCAGTTAATTTCATTATAGTTCTTTCATAAGGCGGGTAATATGCTGTGCGACATGCCTCCCTGCATTTCGTATTTTGTACAGTTGTTTCATTTAACTTTACAGTCATTCTGATTGACGTATGTTAAATTGCGATATATTAGTTGATTGTATTAGTATAGGCACATTTATGAAAAGCATTATATTTACCTTGATTTGCTAGCGATTGCTTTCTACCGCGTTACTTATCCGTGCGTCTTGCACGTTTGCGCAGTTTATCAATGTAACACGGGCTTCACGGAGTACATGAAGAAATGCTACTACTTCAACGCAACCGCCGTCGATTGGATTGCGGCAAGGCAGCGTTGTCTGGCAATTGATGCAGACCACTGATGCAGACTTACTGGCCGTCGACACGAACGGAGAGGAAAGCGTTGTTGATATGTTCACCGACTCTATCCTAGAAAATGAATCGATCTGGATCGGGGGCGTTGATGTAGCCACTGGACCTGAGAGAGAGTGGGTCTGGTTCTCTACTGGAGAGGGCATTACTTCGTTTAACTGGGCCCCGAACGAACCAAATAATGAGCATGGAGAAGAGTATTTTATGAGCATTCTTTGGAATGGCAGTAGTTACAGTTGGCATGATAACCCTTCAGGGTATTCGCGTGCATTTTTCTGCGAGACATCGAGGGTACGTGTTGCGTAAAGCCGGGTGTGGTAGCGGACCGCCAGTCATGTAACAGAGGCCACGTCGGTAATGAGCAAAAAGACGCACGGCGTTCCTGCGCCACACTTTCAGACAGCACTCATCCTGCCCTGCTTTTTTCCACACCAAGGGCCTGCCATATTTGATCATGGTGCTTTAAATCATGCATTTGAATTAGTTACATCCAAAAACTGTTGCCTGAATCCGTCGCCAGTGCAGCGCACGCCGTGGCCGATCGTTCAGCGAACTCGGCAACAAATATCAACATGTTTGATATTCCAGCGACGAGTTTCTTGGCTTCAAAATCGCCATCGCCCATGCAACGCCACACAGTGGCGATCTTTGGCGATTCTCTCGCCGGCAACAAAATCGCCAGTACTAGCGATAAAAATCGCCACGTGTGCGCCGGGCTTAACGATTCATTTTAGTCGCAATACGATGCGCATCTCGATACACAGACAGAAAGAGAGACATTGTAAAGTGCATGCTGTGATAAATTTGCCATATCATGTACGAATTGATAATGCTTTTATTATTATTATTATAATTTTTATTTGTAAATTTATAATTAACGGGTATATTATGCTAGTGAGCGCATAAAAATAAAAAATAAAAATAAAAAATAAATAAAGGCTAACTACCTGGCTTTACCCAAGCTAGGTCACACCCCATGGCTAGCTATAGCCCTGGACGTTTATTCCTTACGGACTGTCCAGTATAGAAGTAGAAGTAGAAGAAGTAAATAATAGTATATGCCTACAAATTTCTATATCACGCATTTCACAGTTGTCGTAAAACAACTGAGTTTCGAAATCTGTATTTTGATCAGTTTGTAATTTGAAATTCACATACACGGCGCGCCATCCACAGTGCGACAGTACGTGTGCAATAACGACACGCACCAGTCAATCAGCACTCTTGATTGTTTTGCGGTAACAATTTTGGCGGCAATACAAGCGCGCCCCATATATTGACACCGATTTCTACGACAGCCGAGGACATTTACGCGATACTGAGAGGGATTTCATTAAAACAATAGTGAGAAATTCAACTTAAAATGAATTACATGCGCTTTAGCTTGCCTTATATGGTTTAGCTTAGTTTAGCAAAGTTGAGCTTGCCATATTCACTGTTAAACATGCGTATCGTTTGTATCGCGACACGGACGCTGCGTATCAATGATCGTATGGCGGGCCGCTGTATCGCGACACGGACGCTGTCCTCCCGTGTACCAACGGATGCGTATGGGGCGCGGCCGCTGTATGCCGACACGTGCGCTGGTATCAAACTGGATCGGTATGGCGGGCCGCGTTTGCATTCCGCGCAACGGACGCTGTGTATCAGAATTGAAGATCCGGTGAATTGGCGGGCCGCTGTATACGCGACACGGAGCGCCGCGTTGATCGAATGATTCGTATGGCGCGCGCGCGCTGTATCGCGACACGGACGCTGTGTATCAATGATCGTATGCGCGGCGCTGTAATCAACGCACAACGTAACGTGCCGTATCAATGATCGTTATGGCGGCCGCGTCTTATCACGACACGGACGCCTGCGTATCAATGCATCGTTATGGCGGGGCGGCCTGTAATCCACGACACGGACGCTGCGTATCAATGATCCGTATGGCGGGCCGCTGTATCCACCGATTGGCCGATATATCAGTGAATTCGTTACATTCCTAATATATACTACTCTGCAAACGAAAAACCAACTATATAACCTTATAAAGATAAGTTAATGCGTTGTTGTAGGGCCTATTCTATAATATTCGTCTATGCGGATTATGAACGAACGCGATTTCGTAGATGAAATCAACGTATGGCGTTTGTTTATATGCTGTTACGATCGAGCTTTTCAAGTTGCATCTCGCATTCGCGAAACTTAACGTGTAATATTACGAATCGTCACTTAAAGGTACGAGATGAAATTACGACTTTCGCGTGTCGCGCCTTGTCATGTAAAAAACGTTTGTCGTTTATTCTAGTCGTCCAACAAACAGACACGAGTAACGAACTCTACTCTTTAATGTGACCTAAAATAGGCCATGTCGCGCATTCATAATGCGACATCTGACCCGGCGCCTGCTCCCCACATTGGTGTACAGACACGTTCAAAGCGGGCTAACTGGTATGCTCAAGTTTAGTCCACGCTTCGAAGCCGGGCCTGGCCGCTCCTTTATTTGCGGGGCCAACTTGGAGGCGGGCCAGCGCGTATTTGGAGCTGGATAGCGTGTACACACTGCAAATATTTGCCGCCGCCTGGCGCGCATCAGTTTGATATCATATCAAATTTTTAGTCTGTACGGGGATAATATGTGTAGCAGTGCTCTACGCAGTTATTGCAAACTACTGCAGTAGAGATTTGTTTACAACGGCGATCGATATTCTCCTTCGAACCTCATCGCTGCGAGCACATTTTTAATGTAATTTGAAAATATTGTCGCGGGTCCCAAAGGAAGGTTAATTGTTTCGTTTGTGAACCTATTAAATAAACAGATAAGTTTATTCATATTTGATTACTGCCCAGTAGCAATCCGACCATCACAGACACATTGAATTACAACCATAGAAACTTGATCGCGCTATCAATAAATCATACGATAGCTAAATTGTAGTGTCGATATACGAGCAAAGCTCTTGATGTGTTCTAATTCTCTGACGAAATTATTACTCGTAAATTCGAATCAAACACTCCGGCAGCTAACCACGGCACGTGCCCGGCACGGCACTGAGAAGCGTTGAATCTTACGGCGGCCGCCGTGCCACCCGTGCATATCCTCAAGGCACGGCACAACACACACAACCACATGGTCTCGCACGACAACCACACAGCTGCACACCACCAGCACGCCGTCTGATTCTTCTCTCTCCCAACACACACGCCACGGCACCACTGCTCACATCTCCTCGTCCACCAACCACATACCGACACAGTCGCCGCGGCAGCGCGTACGCAGCTGCAGCGCGAGCCGTACGCAGACGCACCGCACCTACCCACGTCCACACAACAACAACACACACACACACACACAGCACGACCACACCCTACCACGTCCCGCCGCGCGGAGATTGCCAGCGCGCACACACACACCACGTAACTTATGGAGTGTATATACTGTACTATATATATTACTATAGTAGTACTATATCATATATATATAGTATAAGTACTATTATAATATATATTACATGTGTGTGTGTGTCGTGCTTACTGTATGTGTGTGTGTGTGTGTGCTGTGTGTGTGTCAATGTGTGGTTGTGTGTGTGTCGTGTCGTGTGTGTGTGTGGCAATCGTGTAAGTCAGAAAAGTCTTCAGGTTGAGCACGGTATTAAGTTGTTATAGGTAAAAAAAACCGACATTTAGTTTTGAGCCACGCGCTCTCTATCTTTATAGAATTTTTCAGGCAAATACATATACCATGTATAATAGTATATATACTATATACTAATATATATACTAGCTACTATATATATATATATATAATTAATGTTTTGTGTGTGTGATATATAGTGTGTATATATATACTATAGTATAATATATATCAATATATATTATACTTAATGTCGTGTGTGTATATGTATATATAGGATAAGCGCTAGCTGAGTTACAGTAAGATGTATTTGTAAATGTTCTTTTGTACTTGTGTGAGTTGTTGGTTGTGAAATGTCGTATGTCTGTGCTTCACTCATCCGTGAGATACCTAGCCTATGTTTGGCTCTATTTACATTGTCACTGACGGAAAGCATGTTCAGTCGTGAATACGGCTTCTCCCGCAATTCCCAGTGCGCATGCTGGGAGTCCGGCTACGAGTCAGTTGATGGGATTGGTGATGCAGGGCAGTCGTTGTAGTTAGAGCAAAGCTGCCGGTGTGAGACATGCTGATTATAGTGCGTGCTTTACCGCATCGCTGGTAGCAGGCAAGAGCCGTAGAGTTCATAGTGCGCTTTGTAACCTGTTTTTCCGGCGAGCGAACTGTTTATCCGGTGCTGTAATTGTTGGGGAGAGTAAATATAATGTGTTATTTAATTTTAATATATAAAAATAACACAAAGAATAACATTAACTCTGCACATGTAGAACATAATTACATGTGTACGCTAGCACAGTGCTTAGCCTTTAGCGTTACTCTAAAATAACGTGGTTGCATTTATTATAAATTGTATCGTAAGGCCCGTGAGTAGAGGCAGGGCGTGGCGCCGATATCATTGTGTTGTGATGTACGTCTGTTGTCCGTTGTCTGGCATTGTTGTCTAATCACTGTCTCTGTACCGGAATTGGAGCGTTCGCTGCGCTGCACGACGAGCGAGTATATATAGCATATTATTGCTCGGGTGCTCGTGGAGTCCGGGTGTCGCAGCTGGCCAGGGCTAGCTGAGAAACGTCGTCGCGCGTTCGGACGTACCAGGTAGGTAGGTATTCACCTGCTCACCCACCTTCTTACCCAACGCATACATAAACGCTGCAATTGGTTCCGTAGACCTGCCGGTTTCGCGCGTTTGGTCTACTGGACAGACGTGTATGTACGCCTATATATGTGGCGTGTGTTGCCGCTCTTCCGCGGTTATTTTCCAACAATGCGATTTCACCTTGCATGAGTTCTTGGTAGCGGTGCAGTTGCGGCTAGACTGGTTTTCAGCCATTGGCAGATGACAGTTTCTTGCCAGTAGCTTGTGTCATTGAGCGCGCGCGCGCGCGCGTGTGTGTGTGCGTGCGTGCGTGCGTGCGTGATATCAGTGAATCGTTACATTCCTAATATATACTACTCTGCAAACGAAAAACCAACTATATAACCTTATAAAGATAAGTTATGCGTGTTGTAGGCCTAGTTCTATAATATTTCGTCATGCGGATTATGAACGAACCCGATTTCGTAGATGAAATCAACGTATGGCGTTTGTTTATATGCTGTTACGATGAGCTTTTCAGTTGATCTCGCATTCGAAATTAACGTGTAATATTATAGAATCGTCACTTAAAGGTACGAGATGATTCTAGACTTTCGCGTTCGCGTTGTTCATTAAAAAACGTTTGTCGTTTATTCTATTCGTCAACAAAAGACGGTACGTACCTACTTTTATGTGACCTAAATAGGCCATGCGCATTCATAATGCGAAATCTGACCCGCGCCTGTCCCCACATTGCGTACAGACACGTTCAAAGCGGGCTAACTTGGTATGCTCCAAGTTAGTCCGCTTCGAAGCGGGCCTGGCCCTCCTTTATTTGCGGGGCCAACTTGGAGCGGGCCAGCGCGTATTTGGAGCTGGATAGCGTGTACACACTGCAAATATTTGCCGCGCGCCTGGCGCGCATCAGTTTGATATCATATCAAATTTTTAGTCTGTACGGGGTAATATGTGTAGCAGTGCCTCTACCGAGTTATTGCAAACTACTGCAGTAGGAGATTTGTTTACAACGGCGATCATATTCTCCTTCGAACCTCATCGCTCGAGCCATTTTTAATGTAATTTGACAATATTGTCGCGGGTCCCAAAGGAAGGTTAATTGTTTCGTTTGTGAACCCTATTAAATAAACAGATAAGTTTATTCATAATTTGATTACTGGCCCAGTAGCAATCGACCATCACAGACACATTGACACAACCATAGAAACTTGATCCGCTTCAATAATCATACGATAGTAAATTGTAGTTCGTATACCAAAGCTCTGATGTTTCTGTATTCTCTGACGAAATTATTACTCGTAAATTCCGATCAAACACTCCGCAGACGCACGCACGCACGCACGCACAAACACACACACACACACACACACACACACA
>NW_014578987.1:0-336 GCF_000485595.1 Priapulus caudatus
CGTCATCCAGAACTCTATAAAGGTGTGCTGTCTGTATTAGTGTAAACAAACACACACACACACACACAAACACACATACACACACACATACATACATACACAGACACAGACGCACAGACACACATACACACACGCGCGGGCGCAAACACACACACGCACACGCGCGCGCACGCACGCACGCACACACACATACATACACAGACACACACACAGACACACACACACACATACATACATACATACACAGACACACACGCGCGCGCAAAACACACACACACACGCCCGCACACACACACACACACACACACACACACACACACACACACACGAAGAAGA
>NW_014578987.1:892-2263 GCF_000485595.1 Priapulus caudatus
AGAGAGAGAGAGAGAGAGAGAGAGAGAGAGAGAGAGAGAGAGAGAGAGAGCGGGATAGCGTGTGAGATAAAGAGATTGAACCTGTTGACGTAAATACGAGGTTGATGACGTAGGTTGCCCGCGCGCGCTCTCAGCCCAGCAGCTGCTTAACTGCCCGCTCCATCAAACGCCTGTTTTGTTCTGTAGCGAGAGATTGCTGAAGGCTTCGTGGCAAAACACGAGCTTATGAGATCAGCAGGCTGGATAGCAGGCCGCGTGGAAGTCCTCGTGGAGTTTCATTGCTACTCGTTGGTCTGCTGACGCTGTCCTTGACCTCGTAAGCTGCTCTCCTCACATCTTCTCCCGTCTATGTCGATCTCTGTCTGTCTCTCTCTCTCTCTCNCTCATATATATGATTGCCGATTTCAACGTTCAACTAAGGGATATGGAGATGTATAGGGTGAGCGGGTGAAATGTCAAGGGATGTAAAGGATGGGATGAAGGGTTGAGTAGAGATACTGAGATAGTAGTAGTTTTTTAGGAAGAGGGACGATAAGAATAAAATAAGTTGGGGAGAGAATCAGGAGTGATGTCATGTAATATAAAATTATGCACACTGCTATGCTACATTATTGTAATATAAACCATGTTTAATTTCAATCCAACTTACAAACAATGTATACGCTACACCAGGGGCGTAGATAGCGGGGGGATGCATCCCCCCAACTTATTGACGTGGGGGGATGGCGTGTACAATCATCCCCCTCTACTTTCAGGAGGAAAATGGGGGATCCACAATGAGGGAGGACCCGCATACCCACGCCTGCTTCTTACCACGCTCCTCGAAGACCTGCATTGGCCACTGTCGAGCGTAACAAATTAAGCACCCCCACTTCAAAAATCTTTCAGCGGCGCCTATAGAGTACTGCTAACAAAGATTATGATTATGAATATTTGTTTGCATATCAAGTCAAATTTGAGTTTATCTGACAGGGGCGTAGATAGCGGGGGGATGGGGGTATTTCCCCCACACTTATTAAGGTGGGGTGGCTTTCATCCCCCCTACTTTCAGGAAGAAAACGGGGGAAAATTTAATATTTTACAGACAATAAATACTGGATATTTATCTACAAATCTGTCATCGCTATTCATACTCTCCTAATGTATTATTACAGAAATGGAACGTGACATACATCTACTGTAAAATGGCTGTAACTCGTTCCAAGAAGGACACTTTACTGAAACTCGGACGGTTAATTTTGGACTCATTCCCCATATACGATTTGTTTTCAAAATCCCCAAATCACGTCTTATCACTGCTCCTTGCTTTATTCAAAATTCGAATAGATCTATTGAGAGTTGGGATATTGAATTTCATCACAATTACCATCA
>NW_014578987.1:3738-5753 GCF_000485595.1 Priapulus caudatus
TATTACTATCACAGTACGTCTAGGACGTCCCTAACATTTCTACCTTCTATTACCATCACAGTACGTCTAGGACGTCCCTAACATTTCTACCTTCTATTACTATCACAGTACGTCTAGGAGGTCCCTAACATTTCTACCTTCTATTACCATCACAGTACGTCTAGGAGGTCCCTAACATTTCTACCTCCTATTATCGACTCGGTACCGACACGACGCACAACCCCCACTAGAGGTAATTACTAGTAGTTTATACATTTAATTATAATACCTAGCGAATTGAATGAAATGATAACTCAACATATTAGTTAACAACATGTTTAGTCATAAAAGAAGATCTATTGTTAACGTAGATGCACCAATAAAGGTTTATGGATTTGCTGCCTCACATAAATATCAGCCTTCGCCGCATCTTTGAAATGTACTCTGTATATCTTTACACGCAACAATATTATCACTATTATCACCTTTCACGTATCACTAACAAAATGTGACAAGCCATCACTATTCTATTGCTAAGCTGCTCAAAAGACATCTACGTTGTCAGTACAACCAAGGCGGTGAAGCCAAGAAATGTACACAATGTTCTCATAGTATCACGTTTATCACAGAAAAATAATTCACATAAAAAGACTATCACTTTAGTTGTCTTTAAGCTTATGAATCTATGGCACATTGCAAAACAAAATGTATTCCGCGTTTAAATACATGCGAATAAATCATTACGGTGACACTAATGTTGTAAGCTGACTGTATGCGCAAGATATAGCAGAGACATTTACGCTCAAGGACGCCTAATTGACGCTTGAGGACGTCGGTCGGTGTGTAACAACCATGTCACAAGGCACTCCCCTCCCCCTCACACGCGACGCGGCGAGACCGCGTCGCTACAGGCGGTCGACGGAGGCATTCATTCTACGGCGTTGCCCCTAGCAACCACAGGCGATCAATACGGCCTGCGAGCCGTGCGAGCTGAGCAGTCAAAGATGGCGGCCCGCCGTCGCTGCGACATGCCGCTGCAGTGCCGCCGTTACGGCACCCACGCCGGCTGGTTGGGGATTAACTCCACCCTCCCAATTAGCGGCGCGTACGTGCCATGATTAGTGGTGGCAGCCCTAGCATGGAGGCGAGACCCGGTGATGCCCCGCGGCTAACGCGATGCGACTTTAGAACCGCTCGACCATGGAGTGTCACCGGGTGGCGGGATTAGCCGGATTAGATGCGCTAAATGCAGCGTGAAAAGCTATCAACGCTCGGGGCGGCGGCCATATTGAGCGCTCGTGACGCGTCCGTGCGAATAGACGGCGCCACCTCCTGGACGGTGGTGCTGCAGAATAGCGGGTCTTCGGTCATCATCCTCCGTTAGGGCGCCGCGCCACCGTCCAGGAGCGAGATAGGTGGTGAAGCCAGAATGAAGCGCGAGAATTGAACTGGACGCGTGGTTGGCCGCGCCGCGGCGCTAGCGTGAGCATCGCCGCGCGCAGTGGCGGCCGCCTGGATAAAAGACGCGCTGCAGCAAGCGCATTCGGGAATGCTAGCCCTTCAACCGACCGCGACACGACCGCTGTGTGTTTCACTAGCCATTGTATTCATGGATCAGTAACCGAAATCAAACGCTTGCAGCATTGGTATAGTATCTCTTTAGACTCTCGCTCTTCATTCTATGCTTCTTGTCTACGAAGTAGCGACATTACAATATTACAACTATACCAGTAACTTAGAACTGGCTGCGTATGAAGCAGGTAATGTTGATGCCCATTTGAAGTGAAGTCGTATTCCTGCTTATTGCGAGCATCCACGCGTGCTTAGTTTCTAACTTAATTTACGTATCAGCCGTGCCGTCATCACAAATAGCATCGTGCATCATCATCCCTACTTTTCATTGACCCGCCACCGGTGAGCTGGAACGACGCTCATAAACCACGGCCGTACATTGTTGTCGACTGCGTGATGGTGCAAACTAGCGCTGCTTGCCCGGTTTAATTAAAGATGATATTCTTAACTCAGAATACTTACTA
>NW_014578987.1:5778-6948 GCF_000485595.1 Priapulus caudatus
GCCTGTGTGTGTGTGCGTACGCGTGTATACGCCTGCGACGCGTGCGTGCGCGTGTGCGTGAGCGTGTGTGTGTGTGTGTATACGCCTGCGACGCGTGCGTGCGCGTGTGCGTGTGTGTGTGTGTGTACCTGCTTCCGTAACGCGTGTGCGCGTGCATGTGTGTGCCTGCCGGGGACAGCTTTAACCCCGCTTGTGCCTGTCGGGGACATCTTTAACCCCGCTTTTTTCAATGGCGACCCATCACAATACGACATCGCAGATCTGGCACACGTATTCAGCAAATCGTTACGCCCAACCGTTGAATCAGCAGCTGCTACATTCCAACATGGACTACGTGTCGCCGAAGCTCGGACTTCAGTTCCGCGATTCACGGGCGATAACGCGCCTCTTTCGATTACGTTCGACAACTGGCTCAGCACTTTGAATTGGAGACAGTTGGAATTGTGGTCTCGACACTACGTCGTTGCGCGTGTTTGGTTTGTCGACGCTCGGAGGACACGCTGCTGAGTTTTCTCGTTGCCTCCTTCTTGAGAGGCCTACTATGACTTGGGAACAGATCACTGAACAGCTGACTAAGCGCTTCCGCGATCCGCTGCGTCAAGTAGACGCGCAGAATGCGCTGAAGAACTTCCAGCAGAACAGTGGCGAAAACATCCGCCCATATGGAGACAGGTTATTGACTCTCGCGTTGCGAGCGATTCCGGTCGAACAACTTTCGACGGCTGAGACGCAGGGCCGTCTCGTCGACATTTTTTTGGATGGACAAAGCTCGGCCCATACACAGCGACTGTTGCTTCATCGCAACCCTACAACGCTAACTGACGCCATTGACCTTGCAGCGGACGAACACGTACTAGAGTCATCTCTAGTGGCACGACGACAAAACCGTAGCGACGCATTCGCTGATCCCTACGACACGACAGAACCTATGGATGTCAATACCATACTACGCCCTACGCCATCGGAGCATCTGCTTAGAGGGGTACGCGGCTTGCGCACACTCATCACTCAGGCCGTGCCACAGGTTCAGTCGCCCTCAATGAATGAGTCATCACGAGACATGACACGACAACCCCCGCGCCAACAACGTTCACAAGTGCAACGCAAGTCTCCTCCAGAGCAACAAATCATTGTTCAGCAACAGGTTGACAAACTCATGCAGAATGGGAT